>NC_134702.1:24135919-24315563 GCF_043290135.1 Rhipicephalus microplus
GGTGCGAGAAACCGAGATAAGCCAGTGATTTGGAAGACGATAGTGCGTGTGTATGTGTGTGAACGCATGTGCACGAGTGTGTGCATGCGGATAACGCAATGCGTTGAACCCTTTAAGGGTCCTCCTATTTTTGTAAACATGTTTGATTCCGTGGAAGAGAACTTCCTGTCCACCATGAAGTCAGTATCGGTCGAACTTCGGGAAAAAGAAGCCTTACGTCACAGCTGCGTATACGTACAGCACCCCAAGAGACCGAACGCCTCCAGCATCACACAAGTAAATACCAATGAGTACGCCGAACTGCCGCGTATGAAGATTTGGAGGCACGATTTGCATCGATGCTGCAATTTCTTTCGTGTCATCTGCCCCTGCATGTAACCCAGCATCCCCAGGGGCAAACCGGAGGGAAATGTAATTTATGGAAAAGAAACATGCATACAGCCGTAAAGGTGTGTTCCTCGCAATATACGGCGCACAGTATATCGGCCGCGAGGGCCTCCACTAGAGAGGACAGCGCAGCGATCATTCTGACGTCAGAAATAGGGTAGTAGTTGTGGAATGCAGCAGCTTTGCTTCCGCGACACCACTTGCATCGGCCCCCATGGCTGCACCAGCTTTTAGTCGCGATTTTACGACGCAAATTAGACACGAGAGTGCCCCCGGGGTCACCGATTTGTAGTTTGCTATAGCCCGTATTACCAGGTCTTGCCGCTTCTTTAAGCGCTGGGCTTCAAAACAAAGTGAAGCACGCACGGTGTCCACAGCAAAAGCGCAGGAAATGCGGTGTTCTATAGCAGACAACACAACCCGGCATCCTATGAGTGACGTCTTCAGGTAGGTGGCGCCACGGTATGTCCTCGAGGCCAATGCGGCGCACCGCCACCTGTACGGCGTTCCTAAGTGTTCTATGAACTCCTGTAAATGCGCTCTCGCTTCAAATTCATGTTGGATCGGCGTCGAACGCTAGAAAGGCGTTCGGCTTATTCTCCCGCATTATTTACCCCAACTGTGGCGCACCAAAAGTACGAGCGGCTAAAAAATAAACGTGAACAGACGCTCATCTTTAGTCTCTAATCTTTTTTTTTTTTCTTGCTACGCCGTATCTTGCACCGCCTGATCTCGCAAAGTGTATCTCGAATCGAAAAGCGTATAAGCATTCCACAGGGCCACTTACCGTGGAAAATCGTGCGTGGTCCCTCGGCGTCTGACGTAATACCAAATGGGCCAATCATGGAGACCGCGCAAACACTGAACTGCCAATGAGATGGCGCCAGATGTCCCGAAGATTCCTTTGGCACAGTCACCGCGACATACATGCACGTATAGTTCAAAAGCTGAAGAATTCTGGATCCGGAGACTAGCACTAAAGATTCTTAATGGGGCGAACATTAGCGCCTGCTAACCAAGTGTAACACCCACGCGCACATGAACGATAGCAGCAAGCGTGGTCGTCGATGAGGTGACCTGCCGGTGAAAGGGTGAAACGCGTCGGCATTTGTGATCGCGTCATCGTGCTCTTGCACTGCAAAGTTATCGCTACAGTGCCCGCGCAAGCTGCAGAGAACGCAACTGCACGCCCGTCAGACCAGTGACGGGAGCGCCTATCGGAGGTATACAACGAAACATCAAGATATCAAAGGTTTTATCTCGCGTTGCCACAGCAACCGACGATTCGTGGCACAACGAAATTCGCATAACAGACGGTTGAGCGTCCAAATCACTGCGTCTGTCCGCCACTGACTTTATTTCGCCGCACGGCACAGTCATTTCGAACTTTCCATGGGGCGTCGGTTCCTATAGCGACTGGAGATAAAACTTGTCTTAGAGGTTTCGTCGTGCCACCGATTGATGTGCGCTGTCGTCGCTGACCGTGGGCGGCCGTTGCCAGCCGATCAAGCCCTCAACCAGAGTCCGACTGTTTCGACCTCAGCGTGATTCCGCTGTTGGCTTTGAATGTGCTTCACTCCCTTTGCCCTTCATGTCATATTAGTTCTAATGTGTCGGTGACGTTTGATATCTGGAGCTGCACTCTACGATAGACACCGGAAGGGTATCACTGTCGGCTTTTAAGCCTGTACGCCCATCCACGTCATTGTGTTTAGAATAAATTGCGGACGCTTTAGAGCAGTACAAGCACCGTTACGAAATATGCATAAGCTGTCCCGGTACGACGAAACACAGCATTCTGTAAAGCTGTTGTGTATAGTTACTTAAAGAATGCCGTCGATCTATCGCTTACGTTGGTCCGACAGACTACTTAGCAGGTGTTTAACTGAAGCGGTTGTATCCTACCATGTCTCACCTGGCTTTCCTGCCTTCTCTGTAACAATTTCAAGCACTACGAAAACTTTTGGGTTCTTCGCTCGTTGCCAACTTGAGCGACTTCACCCGCGACAAAGCAAGGGCTCTTGTTGACCCACAATTGTTGTTTGCAGGTAGCGTCACTTCTGCGGGTAGACACGGCAGCATCAAAGACGAAAAGATGGCTAGTCGTCTCGGGTGAGGCTCGAACCAAATTAAGCATCAAATTAGAAACTTTGAAGTCTAATTATGGTCTTTTACGCGTTAAAACAGTGCCGCGACACTTTTTTTTGCATGGTTGCAAAAGGGTGAAAAATCCGAATATTACTTCGCAGAATCCGAGGTTAAATTGAGGAGCAATCAATCAATCAGTGTTAATACAATGAACTTAATACAAAAGTGGTTACAAAGTATTAGGATTATTAGACTGTGTGGCTAGTTACCGGTCCATTCTTATACACGGATATTTTTACATGTCAGGAGCAGAGGAGCACATGATATGATTATGAATCTTTATATAAGTTCAATTTTGAGTAGCTTCAAAGGTATATTATATATAATGAAACGCACATGACAATAAATACGAAATTGCTGCTAAGTCCAAGTACAAAAGTAATCTGGCTAGTGAAGAGTGCTTATAACACGTACCTTGACTTTCACTACGCGTCCGCTATCTCGGAGGCCATGCACGTACTAACAGAAACTGGTATACCCTTGGCCATCTAGGCTACAGATGTCTCAGCGGACGGCGTTCGTACTGTGCTGCTCGCTGGTTACCACGACTGCCAGCCTGTCCAGTTCTTTGACGATGGCCGCCAGGGACACACTCGTGCAGCATGCCGTCATGTGAGCTACGTTTCCGTTCGCCCACACGTAACACATTGACGGGTGACGTTGCCATTCTTTAGTCGTGACAGGTGTTATTTGCGTGTGCCCTCGAACCTCCCTGTAATGAAGCGGCATCTTACCCGAATGTGGCTCCGTTAAATCCGAAAATTAGTTGTCGACAAATATTCGCTACACTGTATTAACGAGCAGACAATTTTTTTCATTCACTTCACTATAACGAATAATAGTTACATCTGTACTCGTTATATAAGTTTTTGGGGTGTACGTTTTCCGCCTTAGTGCGAGCTTCCATTTGACAGTCGCCCCGCCGTGGTGGTCTAGTGGCTAAGGTACTCGGCTGTTGACCCGCAGGTCGCGGGTTCGAATCCCGGCTGCGGCGGCTGCATTTCCGATGGAGGCGGAAATGTTGTAGGCCCATGTGCTCAGATTTTGGTGCACGTTGAAGAACCCCAGGTGGACGAAATTTTTGGAGCCCTCCACTACGGCGTCTCTCATAATCATATATGGTGGTTTTGGGACGTTAAACCCCACATATCTATCATCTGACAGTCAATGTTTGCGTTGTCTCAATCTTATCTTCCGTTCATATCTTCATGACTCGCAAACCTTCTACGCGATGAACTGAGCTGGCTGTGTGTTTCTGTGTGCTCTCAGCAAGCGGGGAGCGCCGGGGCTGCTGACGTGGTTGCTGCTTATGACGCCCACCGCCGTGATGGGCGCTGCATTCTGCTGCGTGTCTTTGTACGTTCTCCACCTGCGAAATCGGTATGCAGTAATGCACGTGCAGTGCTCTTTAGTTTGGTGGCGCTGTCTTCTCTCTGGACAACATAACGGGAACGGACGGCTCTTTGTCTAACACAAACGTCCTTGGCGGAAAACCGAGGACGATGGGGAAATACTACATAAGGATTTACTTAACGATAGAGGTATAGAAATGAGATTTTATCACGAGCCCGTGTACCTCTTACCTCATCAGTTTCTTGCGTCTGACTCGTCGCCTTCGATCTAGTGGGTGCCTCTGGCGCATTCTGACACTCTTGCAGGTTTGTTAAGCACATAAACTTGTGCAGGACTGCGAAGGACCTCACAATGCAAGCACATTTTAATGTTGTGCGTTTATCTGAAGTGCAAGGATGAACCGCCACACCTAGCAGCATGTCATATCGATGCAGATTGCTATCGCAAGTAGCACTGCTGCGAAAGTTTAGCTGTAACATCATATCACATAATCGGTCGGTCACGTCCGGAAGCTATAATGTGTGAAAAAAGCGTAGTTCGGTATTTTTCTTAATGAATACTGGCAAAATAAGCTGTGGCAGCAGCCATTAAACGTTGAATCTCAAACATCATCAATTGAAGGAAACAGAAAATGAGTCATTGTAAAAGGCATTAACCAGGTAGTAGTCACTCCTTAATACTCGAGCAAAAAACATTATTCATTGTGTTTTTTTTTCTTTTCTAACCTTTGCAACTGGTTCCCAAATAATAAAACCTACAACACGCTAACAAGTGAACTTGGGGAAGGATCGTAAACGTGTCGAAATTTGCCGCGGTTGATTCTGCGACGCTAATTGCACTAAATATTCTTCACATCAGCTACACTCTGAAATTAACACCAATACAGGCACTGTCGTTAAAAACCAGCCTGTATTCTCTCGAAACTACCAGAAACTTTTGATGGCAACTGTTTGCCGTACAATGTGGCCTATGAATACTAGCAATGAGCTGTGCGGAATCCCTCCGAACTCACTTGTAATATTCGTAATCATAACTCATTATCATTATAAATAAACTAGCCTAATGCAGCCTCACACTTGCTCGATTATCTGGCTCGAAAGCTCACAAAAAGGCTTGCTGTGATTTTATTTCTGCCCCCCCCCTCTATTTCATGCAGGCCGCCGCTGAACATGGAGGTGAACAAAGATGCTTGCCTAGTGGCCACCACTGAACTCAACAAGCTCGGGCCCATCAAGTAAGCGGCACAAATCAGACCACTCTTGTTTCCATCTAATACAGCATAACGGAGCAATAAAAAATACAACGTAAAGGAGTACTAAGAACTAATTATCAATAGTTTATAGTGAGACTGGGTTGATTGGCGGAACATAAAAAAAGGCATTTAATTTGCAGTGGGAGTAGTTAGGCTGATGATGATGATGATTAATAATAAATTAAGCTGAACATGCCAAAATACATTCACTGTGTGTGCATACATGCTTGCTTATGATCCGAAAAAGCCCCGCTACTGGCTCAATGCATTTGTAAAAGAAGTCAATGACCACTTCAACGCAAATGATATGCTCTAGGGTACCCTGTCATGTGCATGTCATGTGCCTGCCATGTGCTCTCGGGTGCCCTGTCACGTGTTTCGGGTGCCCTGTCACGTGCCAGTTGAACAATTATTAAAGTGATAGCGTCAGAAAGCCCGTTTTGCAGAAACTGCGGTGTCGGCGTCGTTGGTTGTGAGCAAAATATCGCCTTTGCATGACCTAAAAATTGAGAAAGACGCAAATAAAACAAATATTAAACAATCTGGGTCTGATTGGAGATCGAAACCGGATGATTTGCGTGGCAGGCGGATGTTGTACCCCACAGCCACGCCTCTGGGGGTGAATACACTGTAAAAAGAACTTCCTTTGCTTGGCAATGCAGTGAGAGTAACTTTCACGCTTTACGAAGAAATGCGTCCTGTAAACAAGCTTCACAACACAACATAAAATATTGCCGTAGAAATGCGTGGTACAAGCGTAAATTTCCATCGGGTGTCAAAGCATGGGATTATCATAATGACTTCATAGTATAAAGCTAGTCAACCACTACAAAAGGCACACACACTACTGAACCCTTAAGGCCACGTAGTGGGTGCATAGGAAGTTCGAAAACATTTCATGCACTAAGTGTGTTAGAAAGAAGTACGCACTAGGAACAGAATGTCGCTATCGCGTTCAATTCTTAAAGGCACCGCTTAAGGGTCCCCCTTTTTTTTTTTTTTGTTGTCACAACTACAGAAGACGTCTAATTTCGTTCGGACACCAATCGGAGCCGTGCAGTCATTCTTAATTCGCGCTCTTTTCAGACACAGAGACCTGCTGTTGCCATACGCTCTTGCGTGCTTCGCTCTCTTTGTCTGCCTCTCGTCGATGATTGGCTACAACAGCGGGTGAGCGGGCAAAACCTCTTTCACCATCTATTTATACGAGACAGGGAGCAGCATATGTGTTTAGATTGATTGAATGCATGCACTTTTCTCATCACTATAGGCAGCTCTAAAGACACTGAGTGCTTTGTGTACACGTTATTCACGTTGCATTTCAAAAGCCACAGCTCACTTTTTTTAACAGCAGTGCTTTTTTAAACACCCAACGCCTCCTGCATCGTCATACCGTTTAAACGTCGTCTCCGTATTAAAGACAAATTAAAAAAAAAATATACTCTTCGGCAACCCTCATAGAAAACTTGTCTCGTCAGTTGGTTTCTTTTCTAGCTTTCCAAAGCAATTTTTTTTTTTCAACGAATGTATACCAACCAATGAGCAGCTAAGCGCGATTGATGCGCATCAACACGCGCAGCAAGCACATGCTGTCGTTCCTGAGCCTGCTGCTGTTACTGTTCAGCGTCATGCCAGCGACAAGGAACGGCTGCTGCTCCTACAAGGGGCACATGGTTGTTTGGTCGGACATGTTCCGCGACATGCCCTGGGCCGTGCTCCTCATCCACGGCACCGTGCAACTCACTACCAGCATCGTACAGGTACTGATCAGCTACAGGCTATGGCGTCGTACTCGTAGATATCTCCTCTATTTCAATGTAAAAATATAATTGATTGATTGATTGATTGATTGATTGATTGATTGATTGATTGATTGATTGATTGATTGATTGATTGATTGATTGATTGATTGATTGATGCTTCGAAGCGGTTCATTTAGAGTGCATGACATGATTCTGTTCATCTCTAGGCTCCATTCTATATATTTGAGTTTCTATACATTAATGAGCACCTCTCCAGCTCTTGCACACCAAGGCACACACGGCTCACAACAGTGCACTGTAAACGTTTCATATTTTGCCAAACCCCCAAATATACCCGAGCACCGGAGATTAGTATGGAAGCATGCAGTGATAGCTATAGTAAAGTTGTGGGTATAGTTTATAAAAAAAAGAAACGACCCACTCATCCTCTGCAAATGGGATATCTATCACTATCTCATATGTAAATACAGATGCACTACCAATGCTCAGGCCCCATGAAACTTTTTATTAGGACTCTGGGGATGTTGTTTTATCTCGAAAGAATATTTTGTACATATATTGATCTTTCTATAATGCTTCAAAGTTTGAAGCCTGGAATCAGCATCAAAAATTAAGTTCTCGGGAAATCAGTCTGATCAATAACTGAGACAGTTGCGGGTACCTTTAATTATCTGTGTTTGAAAAAAGGCTCACAGGCGAAACAAGAACATGTGGTCAGCTGGTTGCCATTCTGTGCAGAGCAACAAGTTGCTTCCGGCCAGTTTCGCCTTGCTGGGCAGCGATTTCTGGTCGAGGAACTCGCTGGTGACCAACCAGGCCGTGATAGGCGCCATCGGAAGCGTGCTCGCGGAGACCGTCAACAACGAGCAGCTTAGCTCCAACCTCGTACCGCTGGCATTGCAAATTGTAAGTCTCGCATGTAACCAACATCGCAACTTTCATGCACAGTTATCTGTTTAAAAATAATAATAATAAATCTGCCGGCTTCCTTCCGTGGAACCTTTTGATATAGTGAAGCTGATGCCTTCTTCAGACTATTGTCTTTATGTTTTTCAAGTCTTTTCTAAGCATTTGTATGTTTTTTCAAATATTTCCTCAAGTATCTGTGTTACGCCAGTTTTTCCCCAGAAGTACGAGAGCAGACTTGCCCATTCTGGAAGAGCGAACTCCACGAAAAATCATCAACCTCCTTATTCCACCGAGCTCCTCACCGACTTATAGCCTCGCTAACAGTTTGGTTGTGATGTCCTTTCCGTCGAGCCTCACCCTCCACTTTTTAAACGAACCTCTCATTGGCATGCCCAATCCGCTCAGCCTCAACCTCACCCCTTCTGTCATGTCTTTCATTGATTCGCCCTTTCTACCAACCTTCAATCTCGACCCTCTCCACAAGGAAATGACTCCCCTGTTTCCGCCAGGCTTCTCTCGGCAAGGCGTAGCCATTTACCTTTCCTACTAAAGTCTTACCGTGCCTCATTCGAGCCTCATTCCCGTCACTACGCAGGCCACTCGACCAGCGTTACAAAGAGCCGACTGTGAACTGAAGGGGGGGGGGGAAGAGGGGGTGTGTTGATTATCTTAAAGATAAGATTATGATCTCATCACCTGGCAACTGCCGAACTTTCACAGGCCCTAAACAACGACGTCCCCGGTGCAGCGTACGCAGTGCCGGCCGCTGTAGGCGCCTCGTCCAACATGATCCTGCCCATAGAGCTGCCCATGATCGTGGCGCACGAGGTCATCGAGATGCCCATGGTGCAGATTGTGAGTGTGCCCACGCACAACTTTCGATCATGTAAAGCACTCTGCTTATATGACGGTCGCTAGTCTATGACGGTCGCTAAAAGATTCATATAAGTCGTCTGGAAAGAAGGACGAGACCCCGTCTACTAGAAATGCACTCACTTACGTCCACAGGTCGACTTGGTCAAAGACTCGGAAATAGTACACCCAAAACAGGCGGTGGTCCCACTGGCTAAAAAATAGACTATCACTGACTTATCCCATTGTTTATTTGTCTAAGCACGTGAACCACATAAATCGGCAAAGGTAACACTGTTTACAGGTGTCAAGCAATCATCTACCCTTCCTCAGTCTCATGTGTACGCTTTGAATTTAGAGGTAGATGAACTGATGCAGTTGTACGAAATTGATAGTATGTAGACAGCATATAGATTGAGTAAAGGTATTCGAGAGCTTGATGCACTTCCTTCAATGTGTCTCCCACAATTGAATCTCTCCACTGTCAACTGAGCGCTTGACGCATATTCTTCACACGTATATTAGTGCTATTACGTTGCGTGCTTGTTTTTTTTTTTTTTGCTGTATGATTTACATTACGTTTTTTATACTTACTACTTTAATTTGTTAGGGAGAACGTATGCTGACGACTTCCTATTACTCTCTTTAACTGTCACGTGAGAATGTTTCCCGATTAAAATGAACACTCGAAATTTCACGATGTTATTTTTTTTATTGCACCTTGAATGTATAGCTCGTTGTGCTCTCATATTAACTACAGGAAAAACGTATAGGCTGAGATGAGTTTAACGTTGCACTTACTTTTTTTTTTCATAAATGTTCGCAGTTCTTCATCGGCACAATAGCCAAGACGGTCACCGTGGTCATTTCTATCCTGTCGGTCAACGTCTACGGGTCCTACCTGATCCCATGGACGAATCCGAAGTCATTCAACTCGACGTAGAACGACGGGGGCTTGGCCTTTAGCGAAATATGATGTACTGTTCAACCTGCGTCGATGAGACGCGTGCGCCGACTAACAAACTTAGGCGCATCTTCTTCTGTTCTATCTTTCACATTAATTAATGACGTGTTCAACCAGCTCGTCTGAATAATTCGGGTTGACCTTATTTTGTCGAATGTATGTTGATCTATCTCGAACAATAGAATCAATTTCTTTGCTACTCCGGCGTAGTGTGTTGCGTGACCTCGAGCCTACCGAATGGGACGTTAAACAATCTTGTGTATATGGCATAAGTCGGCAAACTCATGAGTCGACTCACCCAGACAGGCTTAGACTCAGATCGAGCCGCGAGTCCGAGTTAGTCCGGGTGAGTAATATTTCGGCGAGCTTGAGTCTCCGCTTGAGTCCAGTGAGCCTGGTTGACGAAAATTTTGGTAAGTGTTAGTCCAAGTGAGCGCTAAGGGCGAAATATATATACTGGATGAGTTTTTGTTAGTGCTACTTTTTTTTGTGCCGACGTATGGCAAATACAACACAGTGTGACAAGTGCTCCGTGACAACTTCGCATGACACGATACATTCCCGTAAAACAATTTTTTATGGAGGAGTTGACCTTTCCTCATGAAGCTAGTAAAAAATAGCGGCAGCGACGAGTGAGCCCATCTTTACCACTTCTTTTCTTTCACAGAAATAGCTTTTCACAGAAATAGAAAAATTTCACAGAAACTTTGCCGTGCGTCGTAAATTGCAAATTATCATCATCACCATCATCATCATAAACAGTCGCACGCTCAACCCCCCCCCCCCCGCCCTAACATTCTGAGCAGTTAGTTTAGAAGCGTAGCTACAAATACAAAAGAACAGTTTTTTAAAACCACTCGATTCTTGGCCAATACCCCATAGTGGGTATGCGTCACGATCATTAGGTGAACAACAACAACGACGACTTGGAGGATGCTTCAGCTACGCCTTGGTTGAACGTGAGCGGCGTGCGCATTGCCTTCTCATTTGCTAGCACATGGCTTCGGTTCTCAGCGCGTGCATCAGCCGTGCCCCAAGGAAATGAACAAAACTGATTTACTCCTCCTACATCGAAAGCTGTTACACCACAAGGGTCACAACAAGGGACACTGGTGACACTGGTGTACGGGACACTGGTGTACGTAACCACTGGTGGTTAACGGGACACTGGTGGTTAACGGGACACTGGTGTACGTAACCACTATTTCACGAAAGAAAAAAAGAACTACGTAAACAAACACCAATGACACTATGGCGTTCGCACCAGGATCCACTGCATGTTAGCCCTCTATCCTAGCACATGAGCCACGGCTGTGCTTGAAGCTTCATTGCAAACTGGCCCTAGGCACGCTTCTTTTCAAGAAAGGAGTCTCGTTAGTGTGAGTAGTAAAGCATTTTAGAAAAATGAAACAACGAGGCGTCAATGCGAACTGCGTAACGAGTTGGGTAGCCGAATGCTCCGACTCGTTATAGAATCCTGAGCCACAATTATTCGTCGTCGGCCACGGCAGAAAAAAAATGCACGAATTTCATTGTACGTGTGTAGCGGGCACCACGCTCCTCCAAAAAAAATGAATGACATGCTGAATGCTGCCCTACTACATAAAAATTATGATTTATGGCGTAGTGGGTACCCTGCAAGCATTCTTGTAGCAGTCACCCAAAGAATGTATAAGAAGGCTACACAAAATCCGCTCTTCCCAGCTTTCACTGTGACTGTGCTGCGCGTTCCGCACAGGCCTGGTGGTTCTTCATTTAGGCTCTGCCTTAGAGCAAACTGGCGCCAATGAACTGCGTTCGTAGATCCATAATGGCTTACAGCGCAATCTGAGACACGGACAAATAAGGGACACACCAAGACGAGCGCCGTCTTCGAGCCTGGTCAAAACCCTTGTGCTCGTAGCCCTGGCCATTTCGAACTATCCTTATCACATTATCGTGATCAATATCAGCTCGAACACGCGAGCGCGTGGGAAATAACATCAAAACCGAGATAGCGTGATACGCAGGTGACGCTGCGTCAATCGTAGGGGAGGAAGGGGGCGCACTTCAGCTGACTATTGGCACTCCTGCTTCACTAGTGTTGCTGAGAAACGGCAGCTGATTGCGTGCCATTGGCCAGTGACAACGACAACAAAAAACAAAAAAAAACCTTGCCCGAAAAACAAAGCAAATCAAAGGGGTGTATTTAAATGTGCAGCCAACCACACCAAGATGGTCTGTGCATGACGGCCCGCCACGTCGAAGCTGATATTGAAACCAGTTTCCTTATTAAAAACAAAAATTTGCTTGTCCTGATCACATGCTCTGGGACTGCGCCAGAAATCCGCAAGGTGCTAAATCCGGAGCCCTTCCGCCGCGGTTGGCCGCTGCCCTGTGCAGCCCTAGCCTCGGTGACCAACTCTGGGCCGTCCAACAGGTCCGCGAGGTGACGGTCAGGCAAGGTCTTGACGTCCCCGCGCGGGAGACCTAAGGCCCGGTCGGCGAAAACTCTGTCGGACTTCCAATAAAGTTGTTACCAACCAATTGTCTTCCTCAACAGTTTGGTGGATCACTAAATGTTGCTCTGTGTGTTCAAGTGAATATAACCACTATATAGCGGCTACTGACACGCCACAAGCTGCCTATTTGCAGCAATGATATCGAGGCGGGAGTGCACCGACAGCTAGTGGATGCGCGGTGCCCTTTTCTGCTTCAGTTTCCGACAGCAGCCGCTGCGAATCGGCCGACGCAAGGTTTGAGGCTATTTGCCACGCATTCGCCTATTCGAGCTCGTATTGCTCACATTGACACAGTGGCCACTGCGCCGTTACTACTGCTTTCACTAATCAGCGAAGGGCCTGTATGGCAACATGCGTCTGTATGGCAACACGCGAACCTCCGTAGCTGCTCCTTTTGGTGCGTTTAAGTGTGTATGAAAGCTTTGTAATGGGTGGGCCTTTAACACTGCGTAGTTCGCATGTTCTGACGCCTGGCGCCATCCTACGCCTAAGCGACGCAATATTACATGCGTTAGGACACTGCCCCCATTACATCACTATAATTTCACAAACTTGCTCCTGCTCGCGGCTTGTCCTATGCCGGCATTGTGTACACCAGTGTTGCTTCTACACTTCTGCGTTCGCGCTCATGGTCGCCTCTCCTGTGGTGCCAACAATGCGCACCGTAACATCATCACGCCATAACTGCAATTCAGCTGTGTAACAAAACAATGACAATTCTGAGTGTCACAAAATCGCCTTCTGTTTTACTTTGCGAGAAACGTGAAAAGCCGCACTGCGGTGCACCTCGACTACAGCGCGCCTAGACCAGTATTCGTCCGTCAGTATCGAGTTTATAAGTAGGTTACCTCATTGTATATATCAATTATTCTATCATTCGTAGCAAGTATTTCAAGCAAGATCTATCCGAAACACGTATATATATATATACACGTTCGCGTTCTCTCGAAGCGTCCGAATCGTCCACCGCTCGCATGAGTGGTGCCATGCTCAATTGTTGCTGTTGTCCCTGCTGCCAGCTGCGTTGGCAGAAGCGTTGACGCTGTCATCATTGTCGTCGCCATTCTGCTCCATCGACTTCTTGAAGATTTCCGAGTAATTGTTCATTCCGGTCAAGAAACATAACTGCGAAGAAGAAACCATCACGTGGTCGTCGGGCGGCCGTTTCCCAGCGTGATTACAACACACTGAGAGCAGCGTCTCAAACCTCTTCTCTGACAAGTCATACTTTACGGGAATTTATCGATGGCTCGTTTTGTTGCTACACGTTGCTAATAAAATAGACAACGACTCTAATGAAAGTACAGGGGCAACACTGTTTGTAGCTTGTAAGTGTGCTAACACCCGCTGCAGAGCTGTTTGCGACGCGTGACTAGCTTATCTCGCACATCGCATTTAAGGGATCACAACTATTGAGCGGTAGGTGGCGGTGTGCTCGCGAGCGTTTATCACCACCGCCATCATCATCATAGTTGTTAGAACAGTAGCGCCGACGGTGACGCCTGGCGGCAAGCCTGGGTGGCGGCACGTGACAAAGAAGCGGGTCTCTTTGGCCGCGGGTGGCGGTTCGCGCGAACGGTTGTCTCTGGCGGTTGGTACCCGGTGCACGGCACCACGGGCCGTCTGCCGGGGGCCCTTATGATGACTCAAGCGTTAGCGACACCACCTAGTGTTTGTCATGTTGTTGAGTGTTGTGTAATATTGTGTAAGGTTGTTTTAGGATTTTTAAGAAGCCCATAATGTTAAAGCGACACTAAAGTCAACTATTAAGCCGACTTTGATTATTGAAATGGTGGTCTAGAAACCTTGTAGTGTTACTTTTGTGCGAAGGAAGGGCCTATTTTGAAATGAAGACACGTTTTAGGGCTCCAAATCGGGTTAGCACACTTCAAATTACCCGCCTCAGGGAGCGGACCGACCGGACCGACTCACGTCACTGTTGCCGTCCACAACGTTGCCCGGCTTTACTGCGCTAGTACCAGCAGTCCGAAAGCAGCGGGAGCCGCAGCAGCAACAACGGCTATTGATGAATTTCCCTCCATAGGATCTGAGATTGCAGACGCTTTTGTTTCAACTGCGCCCCGCTAGGTAGCTTCACCTGTCCCGTGTAACCATGCGAAAGTTTAATTTTCGAACCACTCGCGCCATTCCCCATATTAACGTCTGGTGGTTCTTTTTTCGATGAATAAACAGAAACGAACAAGCAGCATTTTATTGCGCCTCTTAATTCACATAACATTTTTTATTTAGTGCAGTTAGATTGATTACTAGTGATTATTGTCGGCAGTCAATCTGATGTCATCGGGATCATTTTGAAAATGTTCTACTGTGGCGCTTGTGTTCTTGTGCATTTACTTTAATTTCTCGGTAAGTAGGGCACTGTTGCTGATGATATTGTCGTTTCAGATGTTGCCGTACATCGAGCTTTCACTATGACGTAAATTGTTATTTGACTTAAGTGTCCCTTTAAAAGCCTTCCTGTTCTCCCAAACCGTCGTGGGGTCTCTGATTCAACCTTTTCAACGATGACGTCACGCACGCGCCCTTCTCTAACGAAGAAGTCAGGATATGCCTCCTGATCTCCGAAACCATCGTCCTAGCAATGCCAGTTTTCCCGGCCCCTACCCTACCAAAACGCAAGATGACAGCACAGGAAAATGGAAAAGGCGGAATGGCTGTGTGACTGGGACCCCTGCGTATATGTTCGGTCGATGGTATGACTGCCCCTTGCTGGACCAGACTGAC
The DNA here is from genome assembly GCF_043290135.1 of Rhipicephalus microplus. Taxonomy (NCBI): domain Eukaryota; kingdom Metazoa; phylum Arthropoda; class Arachnida; order Ixodida; family Ixodidae; genus Rhipicephalus; species Rhipicephalus microplus. The sequence continues at coordinate 24,150,794 of NC_134702.1, forward strand.
CTTTGCTAGACTGAACGATGCGGCTAAAATTAGAGGGAAAGAGAGCGGTCGGTGCGGATTGCCTCAGTGTCCGAAGAAGAGGCAGTGGCAAAGACCTTTTTGAAAACGAATGACGATAGATTCTTGGCTTTCTAACGCAGTTGTAAATAGTGTAAATAAACGTCCTGTATAAAAAAAGGCACGTATCTGCATGTTTCACTTCAAATGTCGTTCAAATGGCGCTGCGTTAGAGTCTCGATCCGTGCAGCCAAGGCGAACGAGCGCATCGAGGACGGACGGACGGACGGACGGACGGACGGACGGACGGACGGACGGACGGACGGACGGACGGACGGATGGATGGATGGATGGATGGATGGATGGATGGATGGATGGATGGATGGATGGATGGATGGATGGATGGATGGATGGATGGACGGACGGACGGACGGACGGACGGACGGATGGATGGATGGATGGATGGATGGATGGATGGATGGATGGATGGATGGATGGATGGATGGATTATTATGGCTGTACCCTTTAGATCAGGCCACCTAGCCGTAATACTTAGAGAACCAAAAACTAGATTTATCCTTATTTTTCCTTTAAATAGTGATGTATGCACGTTGGATACGAGCGCCATCTGGCAGTTAAGTTCAAAAATGAAGGAAGGCGTGAGCGCCCACGCAGAAAGATGTGTGCCTGTCTCGGAAATGATAAGGAGTAGAACGCAAAGTGACGGGCAGGTGCCACCACCGTGTCGTTTCAGCAAAGCGTTGGAAACACTTGCTTTGAGCATCGCGTTGCACTGTCAGCGCAGCGTGATAAACGCTACGGTCCTTACAATTATTTGTGTGTGCCTTCTCTCGTATAAATTCACACATACAAAACATCGACGTGTTGTTATAGTGCCTCATACATGCGCAGTAATTGCTTTTAATTGACAATCGCGCAAGTGTGAACGCTGAAACTTGAGCAATATAGGTGGGTGCAGCGGATAGGGTTCGCCGTTTGAGGTATCGTAAGATGCCTCTAAAAAAAATCGTTGCCGCGGACAAACAGACAAATGTACAGACAGACAGACCAAAATTTTGGCGTCAAAGGTCCCCAAGAAAGACTATCGTCTTTAACAGAAACTTATCGTCAGGGAGTTGTAATCGAAACCTTTTTATAACACACTATGTCCCAAAACAGCGACCTCTTTTTTTGTTTGTTTGCTTCACCGCAGAACACGCTCATATTGCGGGGGAGCTAATTTATTTCACCTTTCTCGTAGGGCGATTGCAAAGTTTTTGCAGCAGTTTTCAACGACATATGCAGGCGAGCATGCTTATTACTCGCTAACGTTCCTGAAGAGAAACCATAGCTAGAAATAGGATTAGTTTGATTGTAGGCCGCTCAACTTATTGACAAGCTATTTATATTGACTGGTCCACATATTGCACTTTAGTTAGACCATTGTTTGCCTGGGAGAACTGAAAGCCGCGTCTCCCACGCTGCTTTTTACGTTAATTTATTACACTTCTCCCCCCCCCCTTTTTTTTTAAGCACTGCAAGAAGCTCTCATTTCTTCCTAAAGTTCACTAGGGATCTCCGAAACACCCACTGCCAAGAACCGCTGAACCCAGAACTTCAAGTTTGCCAGACGAGACCCTCGTCTTGAATTGGGATTGGTGGAAGGCTCACTTTTTTAGTTAGACACAACCTAATGAAAACAACATACAAGGAAGCTAAGGAAAGTGTAAGGAACATTATATAAAGCTTTTAACTGTAGAATAGTAATCGAGACGTAATTGAAAAATAATTAAAGTGGATGAAATTCTTTTTGCGGCGGGAAGTTTACATGATATAGCATTTCTAAAACCTATGCGCGCGGCAAGTGTAGCTATTACGAAGCATTTAGATAGGTATATAACCATAATTTTTTTTACACACATGTTCATTGCGAATAAGGCTCCCGTGTAAGAGCCTAGAGGTCTTTGTTGTTTGTATTCTTTACGCCCCCTCCCGGCCTGACAAGATTCCGTCAATCCTCTCAGCTTCATAATGCGCTACGTGATATTCCACTACACCCTATTGTTTTATGCCATACCATATTGTTTTATACTACACGGCAATAAGCGAAAACATCCGCACGTCAGTGTTAGTTGGAGCGGCCATACGCGTACATCATTAAGCAGCTGGTAGAAGTAGCGGATCAATACGATTCAGTCAGAAAGGCTCACCTCTATAGACAATAAAAGCAGAGCTGGATACACTGGCGAGAACAGCACTGCTGGCAGCTGTAGACAAGAAACAAACACAAAATCTTTTTATAAACACATTGGTCTGGTGGTATCAATCGATTTGCGTTGGAGGGGGAACAGAAACTTCGGTACCCATTTAAATATTTCTGGAACTGCTAAGAACTTATGACTCCGCCTCCAGGTCCTCGTAATCATGCGCTAATGAACTAGTGTTAGCTTACTGATGACTAATTTTGGTTAGTGATGGTTACATATTGAACTGATGCTGTTAGATTGATTGATGATTGATATGTGGGAATTAACGCGTCCCAAAATCACCATATGATTATGAGAAACGCTGTAGTGGAGGTCTCTGGAAATTTCGACTACCTGGGATTCTTTAACGTGCATCCAAATCTGAGCACACGCGTCAAACCCATTTTCGCTTCAATCCAAAATGCAGCAGTCACAGCCGGGATTCGATCCCGCCACCTGCGGGTCAATAGCCGAGCACCTTAGCCACCAGAGCTCCGCGGTGGGCCTGATGTAGTTAGGATCTATAACACTCACCTCTTCAAGGTGCAGACTTATGAGTGCGATCATCTGGGAAGTTTTCGGCTTCTGAAACGACGTGGTTAGAGAACAATTGAGCAAAGCGTATATAAAAAGCAGGGCGAGGAGGAATTTATAACTTTTTTTCTTACCGCTATTATGGATGCAATGGCGTCGACGGCGATGTAGACAATTCTGCCCAAGAGACGAACTGCGATGCCCGTTATTCCAACCGCCATCAACTGTACGTTGTCCTGTGGTGAACATATGGAGATCATATTATAACGGTATCAAGGACTTTGCTACTCTTCGTCTGTACTGTTCTTATGCATCGTAGTTCACGCACGTCAAGTCGCGATAAACTCACCCTGGCCGCAGCGACGGTCCAGGTGACGATGAAACCCACTTGTGTCGCGCTCAGGAAGCAGCTGACGCCCCAGGACAGCCATACGTACGGCCGTCCTACATGTGCACGCCACAAGATCAGTATGTTGTTATTGTTGTTGTTCTTGTTGATGATGATGATGATGTCGTTATTGTTGTTGTTGTCGTCGCCGTCGTTGTTGTTGATGATGATGATGTTGTTGTCGTTGTTGTTGATGATGTTGATGTTGTTGTGGTTGTCATTGTCGTCGTTGTTGATGATGATTATGATGTTATTGTTCTTGTTATTTTTATTGTTGTTGTTGTTGTTGCTGCTGTTGTTGTTGTTATTGTTGTCGTCATCGTCGTCGTCGTCGTCGTCGTCGTCGTTGTTGTTGTTGTTGCTGTTGTTGTTGTTGTTGTTGTTGTTGTTGTTGTTGTTGTTGTTGTTGTTGTTGTTGTTGTTGTTGTTGTTGTTGTTGTTGTTGTTGTTGTTGTTGTTGTTGTTGTTGTTGTTGTTGTTGTTGTTGTTGTTGTTGTTGTTGTTGTTGTTGTTGTTGTTGTTGTTGTTGTTGTACAATCGATGGACAATACTACATTATGGCACTCGACTGCTACCCCTAAGGTCGCGGGATTGAATCCTGGCCGCGGTGACCACATCTGCCTGAAGGCGAAAACGCGCGAGGCACGTGTACTTAGCTAAAAGCGCTGTGGGTCAAAATTTTCCGAGACCTCCTCATCAACGTCCCTCATAATATATTGGTTTTAAAACGCAAAGCCTCACTTATTATTATTATTATTATTATTATTATTATTATTATTATTATTATTATTATTATTATTATTATTATTATTATTATTATTATTATTATTATTATTATTATTATTATTATTATTATTATATAACACCATGGCCAGAACTACTGCAATTAGTAGTTGTAGTAAATGCAGTAGTAGTGCTGCAACTACAGGTACTACGGGCAGTCGTAACAGCAGCAGTAGGGCTAATTGCTAATACCAGTAACACTACTAAAACCTCAATACGTACTATTATACTAATGCTGCTTTTGTCACTGTGCAGTAGCCGCAGCAAAATTGAGGCGCTGGCCGTACGCTTACTCTTTGCGTCGCACACCATCGCCGAAGCGTACATGGCGCCCATCTGTAACGCCAGGACTGCGAGCATCACCGCCTGCGCAGTCGAACAGGAACAAGCCATCGCGAGATCTGTCGAATCACGACATATCGAAGAGCTCCGATATGCACAGGTCGTTCATCGTACCGCGGAAGAATAGTATCAACAATAAAGCCCCCCCTCCCCTCCCCCAACGCTTGTTACTCTACGAACATCTATTTGCAGAGCCCCCCTCCCCTTTCATCGCTTTTTATTCCTCTTGCCCTAAAACATCGTCTTGTAGCTGTTATATTAGCATGAAAGTGACTACCTCCAATATAAAACAGACTGGTCAAAACATGATTTGCGTTGTTTGAGTATCAGCGTCTCCACTAAACGCGACTCAAATGTCGCTGTGCTTTCCACAGAAAGACTGCTGCCGGAACCGTACGTGGAGGCCACACCTCCCACCACATGTTGCTATCAGCCGCCTTGGAAGAGCGCTTTCTGTTCGTACTGCTCAGCGACGTGACATGACATTAACAGCGGCTCAGAGGCAGCTGCAAGAACTGTGAGTTTGTAAGAGTACGCCACGAGAGGCACCGGTCCCTGCACGAATTGCTGGAACGCAGTGGCGTTGCCATGGTGTGGCACATGGGGCCCGTGCCGCCCCCTCCCCTCCATTTTTTTTTGTTGCCACTACACCCCCAACATAAAATGACACTTGAGAACATCTACCTGTCTGGTCCCCACTTCAGATGAAGATGGTGCCCCCCCCCCCCCTACGAAAAAAAATTTCTGCCGACGCATCTGCCGGAACGTTAGCTCGCTCGCGGTTTACGCTCCAGGAATATAGTTACAGGAGGAGTTGCCTCAAAATAAGCTTATGCGCCGTGTTGAACATAGCGACCCTGTCCTTGGCAGCGTACCTAGTCAGACTATGATTACTCAGCACAGTACTGTGAATGATATAATTTCGAGGAAGTGTACATGTGAGACGTGGTATAGAGGTTAGTGCCGTTCGATTGAAGTCATACACTTCCTGGCAAGATATCCTGCAAGAACTTTCTTGTGATCTGTTGGTATATTTACAAAAGTGTTACAAAGAAATGAGCACTGTCGATCAGTTCAGGTTCTATCGTAGCGTTAACCGATAGTGCAACACGATGGTCCTCACCGCGTAGGCAAGTCCCTTGGCCCTGGCTTTGTTTCTGGTGGTCGGATTGCAGCAGTCCATGGCGTCGGTTTTCTTTCTTCTCACCGTGAGAATGGCACGTACCCACTAAATTGACTGGCCCGGAGTCGAGCGAACTTAGATAGCGTTTGTTTAGACTGGAAAAGAACTGAATAAAGAAGAATCAGCAATACAAAACGTACAATGTCAAGTACAGCAAATGCGGCTGAAAGCAGCCGTTGTTCTTGTTCAATTTTTCTTATTTTTTTACCTTCACACGTATCCAGTGAACCATTGTTTAAACGGCAGAGAACAAACGAAAAAAGTGAAGAGGTTCTATTGCGAGACGTATAGAACTGAAATTCGCCCCCACGTGTTATGCTTGTAATGTTACTTATCTTTTCTGTCAACAAGGAACACACGACATCATCATCCCAATTTGCTAACCCCATTTTTTGCGAGAACCGATGCCTTTATGTATTCTTTTTTTCCGCGAACAGTGTCGGACTGGAACAAGTTATGCGAACCTCATTCATTGTAACGTATGTGTAACGTATTGTAAAGTATGAGGTATGCAATGTATTGTCGTTGTTTGGCGTAAGTTGCTACTTGTGTTGTGGAACATAGTGTAATGTAGTGTTGTAGAACCGGGTGTGTTGTTGCTTTGCATATTGAAGTTTATTGTAGTGTATAGAGCGAAGCGTGATGTTGTTACATAACGAAGTGTATTGTAGCGTGTAAAACAAAGTGTGTTTTTCGTATGATGTACGTCATTACACCTGTGGTATGCGTGACGTGCCCTTCCTGCTTGGACCACTTAGTGTCCGCAGTATGTATTAAATAAATAAATAAATAAATAAATAAATAAATAAATAAATAAATAAACTTGTAATTAAATGAGAGCGATCTAAACAAGCTTTGCCCCCCCCCCCCCCGAAAGCTGCCAGTACCTAAAGTAGTCACCTCATCTGGCTCTACACAACCGCCAATATCGGCGCACTTTTGAAGATATAATGACATCGTTGATGACGTCATTACGCAACGTCATAGTGGCATTATAATAACGTCATAATATCACAAAATTTTAGAATCAGTGACATTATGACGACATGAAGAAGCCATAATTTTTAATCGGGTGACTTTTTTTCATCATTTGTTCTCACGCCGCCACGACCGACGGTCACTCTTTTATAAAAGTTTGATGAGTTTTAAGAAAACTCTGCCACAAAATAACTCTTAACTTGATCCAGAAGTGTTGATTTTGTAACGATTAGCCAAAGCGACCTCCTAGAAGGAAGCTCCGATGATGATGCTGATGATTAAGATCGTGAAAATAAAATATTCGCAGTGGACGGCTTTCGTTTTGAATCATCTAAGGTAAATGCACAGTGAACATGTTAGCTTTTTATTCTTTTTTTACTCCTCCTAGGGGAAAAAAAGGACGTTTATGTCTACCCTTGGGCAGGGTTTGAATCTCTCCGCAAGTTCATCACGCTCAAATTTCTTTCTTCCTCTCACTCACCCCTCCTCGCTTTATTCATTAATGCAGAACCATAATGAGAGACGTAATGTTGTCTAACCCCCGTATTCAGAAACGCTCCTCGACTCGAATTCCACCCTTCACTTGACTGAGTTGAGCACTGCGCCTCTGCTCGACTGAAATTGACGCTGCGCTTCTCAAGAATCGTCGCAAAATATTGCCGATATGCAGTGACTTGTTCTGCCAAAAGATGACGCTCCCATCGACTTTGTCAAGTCGAGGAGACTTCTTGAGTGAAGGAGCGTTTGTGAATACGGGGGTAAGAGTTTGATATTTAAGTAAACTTCATCACTCGCTAAGTGCACCATCATCTCACGATATTTCAAGAAATCCTGATCGAAAATTTTCCGAGGAAGCGCTTACCGTGTTGGAGAGCACGTGTCCCCGTTTCCTTACCTAAACTGTATCTATAGTGTGATCGTCATCCGGCATCGAGAATTAACCTGTCACGTGGCGAGGGAGCAGCACTCCGTAGCCCGTTTTATGAGAATGCCTTCAACCCCGCTGCCAGTCCGTGCGACTCAAGCGAGAGTGCATGCGAGCCAGTTGGTCCGTATCCACCATTAAAAACGGCGCGTGTATGTATATCTACGCCCATTGCAACAAATCAAACGGCTGTCAGAGCTGGTCCTGCGTCAATTCTCGTCCAGGATTACCTCGCGCTGTTTATAGCCTTGGCCACGCTATACTCCTCGTTTTTCCTGTTCCCGGGAAGGGTTACTGCGAATAAAAACAACCTTCACGGGGAAGAGATGAACCTAACAGCCGACGAGACAGGGAGACGGGATCCCTAGCGCCAGCGGCTACCGACCGCCATATCGCCCCGCAGACCCGCGATTCGACGATCGGCGAAAGAAGTAAGACTTACCGTTTCTTTTATACATAGCGTAGAACGCGTCGTTTACGCGTTATTGCTGCAGCGTAGCAATAAACTGTACTTTGTTGACCTATAGCCTATTACCTTATTAACCCAAACCCGTCGTACATGCGATTACTCGTGTAACGGGAAAGAAAGGTTGGCACGTGCACAGTATGACTGCGCCGTGCTGGAACCGGAGCCAGACTTCACCACCCGCGGACCCCTTCAGCCGAGAACCTAATTAACTTTATATCTGAGACTATAAAACGAGGAGACTGGAAATGGTAGATAATTAACAAGTTTTCATCGCAATCGCACAAAGCAAAAAAAAATGGTCCTCACTTTAAATACCTCAATCTTGAGTGCGACTGGTTTCAAGTTGTTTCATTGGCATTGCTTTATGATTAAGATATAATGCAATGTTCCTAGGGGCGAAGCTCCTAAAGCCGTGGGTTTGTTCATGCACGTCTGTGACCGGTTCGTAATCACCCAGTTGTATGACTCACTCAGCTGGTGGCGCTAATGTGGACGGACGGATGAACGCGCAGACGGACGCATGAACGCACGGACAGACGCTTCGCCCGGCTCACCATCATTCACTCCATGGATATGCTGTGATTATTTTTTTCTATTTTCGTTTTTTCTATTGTGTCCTTTGTCTCACCCAATTTTCCTTCTTGAAATGTCTTAAGCACGTGTCGCTTCAGTGCCCAGTATTGACCAAAACCCCTTGGTGACAACATGCCATAATAATCGTCCCCGTCGGAGTCGTCGTCGCCACCGACACTCAAACTACCATTATGCTTCAAATTAACAAGGGCATTCGAAAAGCACAGATTCGCACGGCGTCACGCCTTGGTAGCAGTGCGCCGCCTTTACTATGCTTCTGCCGGTAATCCAGGTTGAAACGCTTTTGTTTTCTAACAATTAATGCGATCATGCACCGTAAGTTATTTCGGAAGTGTACCAGCGGAACATATATTATACACAGGAAGCGTTTTGTCGAAGCAGCGAAATGTCCGCCGCGGCTCTGGCACGCACGGCGGCGTGCTCAGCTGCTGTCCATCTTGCTTATGGAACCGCTGCGGGCGGGTGTGCTGGAAGTGGCCTTGGAGGTGGCCTTGGAAGCGGCGTTGGTAGGGGCGCTGGAAGCGGCGTTAGTAGGGGCGTTGGTTGGTGCGTTGCCGTTGTCACCGTCGTCATCGCTCGACCCCTCCGCAGCCCGCTTGCAGATCGTAGTGTAAGTGTTCATACACATCAGGAAGCATAACTGCGAGGAAGACACAATCATGACATCTTCAGCCAGCCGTTGACTAGCGTTCGTTGTATCCATGAGCGTGCACAAAGTTGCCCGTTAAGGGGCGGGGGAGCGGTTCATGGCAACTTACTTCCCAACCCCGGTTGGTAGGGTCCAACAGACAACATGCTCCGGAAGAGTTGTAGAAAAGTGAAAGGAGATGAAGCGATGACGCGCTTTCCATAATTGGCACTTCAAATCATCAATTAATTAGCTAGCACGCTTATGAATGACACAATGCAAAAAGTTCTGGGAAAATTAACTTTCTACTCGTCCAATCGATTCCATTGAGGATGTGCCATGTCCAGAAGAAAACAACAGCAGCAGCAACAATGGTCGACTTTTAGTCCCTGACTATTCGGGGAGTACCTCATTGGCACTACAAGCAGCTCTTGGAGTGCCAACGAAGTACATTTGGACTCCATTACTATCAAAGACCTACCTGGTCATATCCCTGATTTTTAATGAATGATGGGACGTTCTTACAGAGTAAAAGCATGGAGAAAGCCATAGGCATGCGAACAGGGGAGGGGTGGCACCTCCTCTTCCCACCCCGTGCGCGTGGAAATGGCTTCGCCAGCTAACTGAAACGTTTGTCTCTAACAACTTTTGCGACGAAGTGAGGATTTACTGGCAAGGACGATTAGTAAAGTCCAGTTCATCGCAAAAACAAACAAACAAACAAACTAACAGCTCGGGTATACGAGACAAGTGAGATTTGTTCTGTGCAAGACTGTATAGTCGTCTACGTGATTCCAACGTCTTGTCGTGGCCGCTACATTGGTCAAACGGGTCGCTGCGTGAAAGACCGGCTCCAAAAGCACAAGAACAATCTCAGGGACAAAACTAGAAGCAATTTGGCTATTCGCTGAGTCGAGTGTGGATGCACTCCAAGTTTTGAACAGACGCGCATCTTACGTAGATATCGCAATTTCTGCGCAAGGAAGACTTGTGAAGCGTTCAAGATTGGACCATCATGTGTAAGCGCACCGTTCATCGTGCTAAACGACAACGAGATTAATTATCTTTGTGACCGAAGATTGTAGCTTCATCTACTTGTCGAGACGCATGCGCAGTGCTTCCTTTCCTTCACTTGCCTTCTTATTTCCACTTTCCAAGGCGTATATCCTTGTTCGCAGAAAGTAAACGTCTCTCATATACTCGCGTGGTTTTTTTTTTTTGGATGAATATATGCCAACAAGTTTAAGTTTTTACCATTTCAAAGTAAAGTCGAGGTTTGAGGCCAATAGTTATAGTAGTGTAATACTATAAAGAAAAACAAGCCCTTTTTTCAAGACCAAACTAACTTCCCCAAAGTCCTTAAGAACTTAGCAATACAGCGTTTTTCATTAATGGTGCTAGCCATGTGCGAAAATCATCTTTTGGTTCGAAGTTGAAGGGGAAGCAATCTGGAATCGTGCCAAGACTTGAACAGCAGTAGGGTGCAAGTTATAAGCAGGTAAATACAATACGTTTTAAACATTAGCACGCTTGGCACATATAACCACGCACAACAAGCTTTCACACGTAAAATTATTAATCGAGGTGTAGGTATTATCCACGTTTAACAAGCTTGAAGTATGCCTTCACGACAAAACTAATTGCCCTTGACTTTCACGGCATTGCACTTCTATGCAAAAGCGAAACGCCCTTTACAAGAGTGTTACGAGCTGTCAAATACACGTCTATTCGTTCATTTCGTATTCGGAATTTCGAATATTTGAAATTCGTGACGACGTGCATCAGAATATTTTGACTAATAACCTAGTGTTCCTAGAGCTCAACCGGACTTGATCATGCACATCTTCATCGTGCATGATCACTCCTGTGTGGGAGGCTAAACGTTTTTGTTGTTTTGTTCGATATCGGTGTTCAATGTCTACATGTTGCAATGGCACCTCCGGACTACGCGGTATATCAAACTCTTGACTATAAAATCAAGAGTTTGATATACCGGAGTTATGATACGGAGTTATGATACGCTAGTTGATATTATAACAATCTATATCACACACTATATTGTTTTACACTTTGCGGCACTGTGCGACACTTTCCGCGCTTGGGTATTTGTTCGTGTTGTTGCATGTGTACGCGATTTCGCGATAGGTAAGACTCAGTAACCCAGAGATGCGATTCAATCAAGATGGCTCACCTCTGTTAATAACAGTGTCACACTTGGATACATTGGCGAGAACAGCACCGCTGGCAGCTGTAGACCGGGAAGAAAACATTAAAGCAACCTAACGCATTGGTTAAGTGGCACCTATAGCGTTAAGCGTAAGAGCCTTTTAACGAGTATTACAATAGATTTGCTCAACCAAAGAAACTGCGGTAGCCATGCAAATATACCCCTGACGTTTTAAGAGCTTGTGGCGCCTTCTGAGGTTCCTGGCGACGACCCGCTAGTTAACTATTTTTAAAGACGAATTTATTTATTTATTCATGATACCTTACAGGGCCCGATAGGGCATTGAGTAAGGGGAGCAAGTACGAAACAAAAAATATCAGAGATAAATGCATTAATAAATACAGGGAAACAAAATGGAAAAAAAAGAAAAAAAGGGTACAGTGTAGTTAAGGAGCTTTTTTTTTTCCTTCCTCCCTTTCCCTTTTCTTCCCTTTTCCTCCTTTTTTTACACATGGCAGAAAACAGCAATTAACAGCAAAGGAGAAAAAAAAGAAAAAAAAAACAAATATATATACATATATATGTATATATATACACACACACATACATATGTACAGTGCAAAGCATTTTCAAACAGAGGAACAGCATTTCTTATTCCATGAAACAATTTTTCGCCAATCACACACACTCGCAAAGGAAAGAATGGAGGAAGAATTCGCGAAAAAAAAAAGGTAATGGTGACGACATGATACTATTTCAAGAAATGCTTACGCAATTGGTCAAGAAATGCTTGATGGTTACTGATAGATGCAATATTGTCGGGAAGATCATTCCATAGAACAATGGCTCGGGGAAGTGCTGATGAATTGAAAGTGTTAGTTCGTCCACTGATGCGTTTAATGCTATATTGATTATGCAAGCGGCGTGATATGCGTGAAGGCGCTTCCAGTGGTAAGGGAGATGGCCTGATGCTATAGCGATATTTATGGAATAGTGACTGTTTTCAGCTAGTTATGATTATTTTCGGCTTAACGCAGCCATGATCTTTAGCGCTTACCTCTTCAAGGTGCAGAGTAAGCAGCGCGATAATCTCGGAAATGGTCGGCTTCTGAAACAACGTCAAGTTGGTGGTTTGAGAACAGATTAACGATGCGCATTTATAAAGAACGGGGGTGGCAAGGTCTTTGTTTTAACTTCGTCTCACCGTTGTCATGGATACGATGACGTCGATGGTGGAGTAGACGAGTTTGCCCACCATACGCACCGCGACTCCCGTAATTCCCACCGTCATCCACATCACGTTGTCCTGCGAGCACGCATAATCGAAGGTTTTGTATCACCGTTGTTTCGCGGCTCACTTTATTTAGAAGAGTGCATTGCTGACATGAATCTCTACTTAACAAGCTAACGCTTGTACGCTCTGTCAGCACTGTTCATTTCACCACAAGACAGAACCGTGTCACGGTTCTAAGAAGAACATCTTGTAATAATTACAGCGCCGTTCTTAGACGCCCGTTCCCGAGTTGAGTGGTGTCGCCATCGACGTAACCGACAAGTCGAACGAGGACGAAAGAGAGCGAACTCAGAGCCTGTCGACATCAAGATCCCATGCATTTAACCTCGCTTTCTTCGTCCTTCATACACACTGGCCCTTCGGTCGGAGCTCGTGGGGCTTGCACGTGCATTGCGGCTGGCTTCGCTTATCGTAATGGGGCTGTCGGCGTTTTACTGATTCGCGACCCAGCATGCAATGCACAGAGCGGTGTGCGTAGCACTCGGGCACTGGCAGTTTCTGTGGCAATATGTAACGAAGGTCACAGTGCTACAACTGCGGATAGCCAAAACTTCAAAGACACTTGGCGTTGCCCTAACATAAATGTGCATCCGTTTTTTTTTTTTTAGCGCGACGCTCTTAGGCACCCGTTGTAGCGTCTTCGTAACCGGCGGACGAACGAGGACGAAAGATAGCGAACGCCAAGTGCAGCAGAGGATGAAAGACTCCAATAGCGAGGAGAGTAGGCGGAGAAGGGAGCGGAATGGACGAGACGAGCAGGTCCCGCGGTGGCCACCTGCGGCGCCACAGTAGTGCAGGCCGCATACTTTAAGGATGACGCCGATGACGTCACACTAAGGCATGTGGTGAGGGCATCCCCCGATACCATATCTATGAGCCAGTATCGTAATCAGAGGTGATATTTTTTAAAACAATCTTACGATTATCGTGTATTTTGATGTCATCAGGTGATGATTCCTGCTTTTAAAACAACAATATACGCACCCTGGCTGCAGCTACGGTCCAGGTGACGATGAAACCCACGTGTGCCGCGCCCAGGAAACAGGTGAATCCCCGGGATAACCAGATGTACGGCCGTCCTGCACTTACCCCAGTAGCAGAATTAATTATAATAACTAATACTCATATTTGTATTATTGCTCCTGCAGCTTCCACAACTTTTACCGTTAACAGCAGTACAACAACAACAACAAAGAGCTACGTTTTACTCTTTTCGGTCAGTAATGACTGTTCACAAGTGTGGTTTAACTCGCTTTTGGTCCCCCGTCTCTCCGACAAGAGAGTTAACGTGCCTCTTTATGATCTGTATACCTGGCAAGGCAGGACTCATTAAAAGCACTCGGATGACTCATATTTGTTCTTAGAATGTACTACAAGCTTGGGTGGTGGTAGTAGTAGTAGCTGCCGTTGTTTAGTGCTATGACAACGGCTACTATGAGTTCTAGTCATAACAGTAGCAGTTGTGATAACAGTAGTAATACTACTACTGCTACAACAACCACAGGTGTTTTTATGGTTGTACGAGTAGAATAGGTCGTGTGAGAAGCTGCGATATCCAAATATATATATATATATATATATATATATATATATATATATATATATATATATATATATATATATATATATATATATATATATATATATATATATATATATATATATATATATATATATATATATATGGCCGTGTAACTGCGTGCTTCACTGTAAATGTGGCCGAAAGACGATAGCCATCTGTTTGAAGGTTCTGTGTGAGATATGGCCGCCATCTGGCAGTAATGGCAGGAAACAGGAGCCTGTACGGAACCAAGAGCCACTGGCAGGTGGCAGCATCTTATCATCGGTACAGTGTTTTTTTCATGCATAGCGTCGCATTTTCAGCAGAGCGGAAGAAACACCAGCTATAGCATCGCATTTTTGGCGCAGCGTAACAAACCTCAGGGTCTTTAGAATTACGTATATGTGTATTTTCTTGTAAAGAAGCACACCACCTAATACTGCATAATGTATTGGCCCCGCCACGGTGGTTTAGTGCCTAAGGTACTCGGCTGCTGACCCGCAGGTCGCGGGATCAAATCCCGACTGTGGCGGCTGCATTTTTGATGGAGGCGGAAATGTTGTAGGCCCGTGTACTCAGATTTTGGTGCACGTTAAAGAACCCCAGGTTGTCCAAATTTCCGGAGTCCTCCACTACGGCGTCTCTCATAATCACATGGTGGTTTTGGGACGTTAAACCCCACAAATCAATCAGTCAATCAATGCATAATGTATTGATGTTGTGCCTCAGATATGCGTACTACGCATATCTTTTCGATCGACAATGTTTCGATCGACAAAGTTTGCTTTTCGATCGACAATGTTCACAAATACGAACGCACCCATCAGATCAAGATGGCTGGGCGTCAAACAAGTGCTTAAACTTTCACCGGGTGACGTAATCGTGCGACATACATACATACAAGCATGCATACATACACACACATACATACATACTTCAGCGTTCAAGTATCGTAAAAAAGAGTATCGCCTTAAAAAGGGCGGTGGTCGTATGCTTACTTTTAGCGTCACACACCATCGCCAAAGCGTACATGATGAACATCTCTGCCGCCAGAATTATGAACATCAGCACCTGCGTCGAGGAATTGCATTATACGACGTTATATATCCACCAGCTAGCTACACACATTGCCACCACAGAACCGTTTAGTAACAGTGCTGGCAGTAAAGTTACTTTAGCTCAATTATGCTTTGAACAGCAATTACGCAAAGGGCCCACTTGGCTCTCAATCATCTCGGCCGACAACAGACATTGTTGCGCAGCTGCTATCTTCGTAATAACGATAGCACACTCTAATAGAGGTTACCCATACTCTCTTTGGTTAGCGCTCCATGGCTTATCACATACGCAACTCTCGTTAAAGATGCGCGTTAACTTTTTTTTGGAAAAAAATCATACACTCGTCCAAGAATAGGTGCTGGCGCAACTGTCTAAAGGACAGAGCCATCACCACGTGAGGCAACTGCTATACCGCTAATACAAAGGTTAGTTGAATCATTGCGTGTATATATATATATATATATATATATATATATATATATATATATATATATATATGTGTGTGTGTGTGTGGTACATGGCACAACGGGAGCGTTGTCAACAAGGGTAAATATATTTATTTCCCAACAGTTTCGCGAGGGGTCCTCTCTTCATCAGGGGATAAGTTATACTCATCCCCTGATTATAACTCATCCCCTGATGAAGGGAGGGCCCCTCCCGAAACTGTTGGGAAATAAATATATTCATCCTTGTCGACAACGCTCCCGTTGTGCCATATCCCATATATATATATATATATATATATATATATATTATTGATGACGCCGTTCAGAAAGCGAGCAAACTGAAGTGAAGCGACCACCGCAACCTTTTCGTAACTTACAGTGTGAATTTCCCCAATGTAAACAAAATTCTTAAATTACGTTACAACATTCTGGCACAAATTGAACGTCTGAAACGCGCATTCCCATCTGCTCCTGGCGTCGTTTACCGACGACCACACAACATCAAAGACACACTTGTCCACTCTCAAATCAATACCTCCCCCCCCCTTAATAATTCATGCCGACATTATTTAAAGTCACAATGTCTTGTATGTAAAGCGATGCGAGAAACACACAAAGCAACCAGCACACAATCCAAGTTTTCGATTAACACACGAGGCAATCTAACACGCGATTCCTCTAATGTGGTATACCTACTCGAATGCAACGTGTGCGGTATGCAGTACATCGGACAAAATTAAACACCATTTAGGGTTCGCTTCAATAATCACAGAGCCCATGCGAAATCAGCCCAAAATCTACCCCTATCAAAACATCTCAATCTTCCCGACCATGCATTCGACAAACTATCAGTAACGCTCTCTGAGACGGGATTTAAATCAAACCGAGAACGTGAACAACGAGAGTCATACCTTATCCACCGATTTAACACCCTCGATAGAGGAATAAATGAGAATCCTGGTACACTTGCAGCAATTAAAGCATTAGAAAACAATAACGGCAATAATGAAAAAATAACTGAGTACACAGCACTGCAGCTGCGAAGGGCACTGGACAACTCAAAATAATTCCAAGTGTAACTACTCTTCCTAAGTACAGCAGTCGTCTGTTTCTATTTTTACCTCACTATTCAATCAATTGTGCCAAGCATGACATGCCCAACAGCAACCCCGTGCACAGTCGGGAGGCCCCTACTGCACGCGTAATCCAGAAGCGGGCAAGAATTGCCATTGCACCCGCTTGCCAGCCTCTGCGGCAATACCCGGCACCCCTCTTTCTACGACGAGATGTCGACGGGACGCTGAGTAGTTAAAGGCTTAAACTTCTTTAAAAAGCTCTTTTTTCCCCCACACCGAACCGCCAGAGCCCGGAGGCGCCGTCTGGTCGGGAACAATGCGTTAGTAAAAGGAAGGATACACAAACCGCACACATCCTAAAGGTGAAAAGGAGAAAAGGGAGAGAGATTCGTGAGGAAGGGAAAGGAAGAGTTATAGGGGGCGCCCGGGGAAGTCTACCTTACATTCTCCTTTTCTTCTTTTTTCTTCTTCTTAGCGTTTCTTTCCATTCTTTTCTCTCTCCCCCTCTGATTCAAGATTGTATCAAGCTGAGCACCAACAAACTGTACCCTCAATCCTGAGGAAGGCCAGACTCTAGGCCGAAACGTCGAAATAAATCACGTTGTGACCGCTCACGGAGGATCTACTTGACTACTTGCAACGCTACGGCCACTAAACTACCACCATGCCTATATATATATATATATATATATATATATATATATATATATATATATATATATATATATATATATATATATATATATATATATATATATATATATATATATATATATATATATATATATATATATATATATAAGTTCGACGTGTGCTATCGCATTCACTGCTTCGGCCTTGTAGCGAAACGGGTACATCAAGTATAAAGTGCCCAAGTGAAACCATTGTGCGCGAAAAAATGGGACCTCAACATACCTTAACGCTTCCAACGTTGCATGGTACCCCTGTCATTTACCCACGCTTATCATACAATACTATGTAAAGCCCAAGCCCAATCATTTTACGAACCTTAGTTACCGAAGCTGTAGGGAGAGAAGTTATTGCCAGCTTATTTAGTTAGAGTTACTGTATATGCTTCCTTTGGGTAGCGTATACAGTAACTCTATACTTATTGAGGTTCTGATTGATCAGCAAACCACTGCAAATAGAATGGCGCCTGAGAGAGCGCGTAGCAAACGTGGTGTCGGAGCTAGTACCATTTGCCTTAAATAATGCGTTCCGCGGCAGGAGGTTCTGGACACACTTATTGGGTTCATGATTATGGAACAATGCAACGAAGAACACAAAACACGACGATGAATACTGGAAGACAAGCACCGAAGAGTGTGGAGAAACAATAGAAAAGTGCCAAAGAGACAACCGCCAAGACATGAATACTCCGCAGCCTGTCTTCGCGTTTCCATCATCGTCCCGTTTTGCATTTTATTGTCACGCCATTTATTAAAAATTGAACTCTACCTACTCGCCCAACTATCAGTGCTTTAAAACTGCTTGGCTTGGCAGCCTGCACTCTGTCGACAGAGCTCGCCTTTATAAAGCCATCGCGAAGAAATAAACGCTTTCGACCTGTTAAGGATATGTCGTAGCGTTCTCCGTTAGTGTGTCATCACATTTCTCACCGCGTACGTGAGTCCCTTGGCCCTTGCCTTGTTTCTGGTGGCCGGACTGCAGCAGTCCATGGCAGCGGCTGGCTTTCTTCTCCCAGTGAAGATGGCTGATGCCCACTCGGGGGGATTATTGGAAATCGAATCTACTTCGATTACATTTTTTGGAACTAGGGAACAGTCAAATTTCAAGTAGGAAAAACGAGCCAAAACGTAAAATGTGAATCACAACAAATGTAGCTGAAGGTATAGCCCCTCTCCTTGCTCAATTACATCGTTTGCCCCACACGAATAGCTATGGCAGGAGACGTGCCAGGAAGCGGCTGGTTCAACGGTTTGAAAGCAAGTGGAATACGTCCAGGCAGTATAGCTATGCGCTAAAGGAGATAAAACACCTACGTCATGTTACACTCGCTGAAACGACTGAAGGTGAAATCCTGCTTAGACTTGTTCAGTGGCAATAACAGAGAAAAAAATACAAAGAGGACGTACATATTAACAATTCGTTGATATTATTTTGACGTCTATAGGTTTTATTCTTAGTGTATAATATTTCAAATCACGCTTTGAAGTAAAATTTAAAAAAAAAAATGGGCGTCTGGTCACAGCTGCAGCGTAATTTCGTTGTGCTATTGACTACTCTCGAAAACCGGTCTAAAGGCAGAAGCAATTTCACCAGACACACACAGCTGAGAAGTATACAGAACACAGACAGACACTGCAAAATAATCTGTAGGATCCACCCGACTCTTGTCCGATCCGCCCGAGTTGGTGGGTTCTCTTCAACCAAGTGTCTCGTCATTATTATCATCATCACCATTCCAAATACGATGTTTTGCAAGGGAAGGCACTTGCAGTGGGAGTCCACATGGTTAAGATAGTCAACATCATTACCGTTATCAGAAGAAGCAGCAACAGCAGCAGAACCTGTGAAAACAAAGTGGGCCGGGAAGTAATTCTCGAAATGTGTATAAATTTCAGACATACAACCCAAATTAATTGGGTTTGGAAAACTCAACTGTCTGGTCGGCTCCCAAATTCAAGATATAGTTATTATATTACCGATTATTTTCTTGTTCTTTTTCCTCACTCTTTGATTTTTTTTATATACTGTCTTCCTTCAACATCTTTGTTTTTTTGTAAGCAATAGTGCAGTTATCACCTACATTATTCTATGTTTTCTCGGCCGATCCCCCAGAGTGGGTATGTACCATGGATTCAGAACAACAAACAAACCTGTAACAGTAACGACAAGCGATAATGGGGAATAAAGACTACGATGCCTCCTGGTATATGTGCGAAACCAAGGACAGCATTCGAGTTCTCATGGTTCTTTATGCGGTGAGTAAGTCTACATAATAAAATTCTGCTCGTGCTCTCAAGAGACGTTGCGTTGTAACGCCCCGTAAGAAGCGCAACCATTACTCCACCATCTGCTACATCGCCTCCTTCCCGTCCCGCCGCGGTGGTCTAGTGGCTAAGGTACTCGGCTGCTGACCCGCAGGTTGCGGGATCGAATCTCGGCCGTGGCGGCTGCATTTCCGATGGAGGCGGAAATGTTGTAGGCCCGTGTGCTCAAATTTGGGTGCATGTTAAAGAACCCCAGGTGGTCGAAATTTCCGGAGCCTTCCACTACGACGTCTTTCTTAATCATATGCTGGTTTTGAGACGTTAAACCCCTGATATCAATCAATCGCCTCCTTCTCACCGAATACTCTATTGACCTGCTACGCTAGAACCGGCCACCACGAAGTTTAATTTATATATGGCACCCTCGTTCATTTTACCCATGGGCTCATGACACGGTAACGACAATAGAACCATACCCTATCAAGAATACAAAGGAGCCTCAATTCGTGATTTCCTGGCGATTTTCCGATTTCATTTCGGTGCAGTATAATGGCCTTTGGAGTCATGTTGAGCGGCGACTGGAATGTATAATCAAAGAATGCATTGCATTTCATTTCTAAGACTTCCCTCTTCAAGTAATGCCGGAAATATAACAACGCCGACTCGCCCAAGTTTCGATACCGGGATGCCGTTCCACTAGACACTTATATTTACGCAGTGTGAAACCGAGGAAATTCCTGCTAGCTCCACTTCACAAGCACTGACGAATCAGCGAAGCCGTTGTGACCCCTGAGTTAGGCTGTCGTATTTCTACGTTTCACAAGACTTCCCTCCGTTGGTGCTTAGCTACGGAATCTCTTGCACGAACATGTGGGCTGCATCGGCGACGACGTACCCAATTCCGCGTCATCTCTGCTCTGGCGGCTTCTTCGGGAGTACGAGCTTTCTTGAGAGTAGGCGTGCAAATAGGGTCGCAAGAAGGAAGTCAGGGTACAACAAATGCCTTGGTGACTTGTGTCCGTTTTTGCACGACCTGTCTCTAGAATGAAGACATATACCGAAATTAGCTGCGCTCTCTGTTATTCTGAGCTCTCGTGGCCGTTGTGAAAGTTTCTACTCCCGCTGCTTCAACTCCTGGAGAAACAGTGTCCTCCCTCGTCGCTCCACCGAGACACTCACTCACTTGCTTCACGCAGAACGGCTGGATTCTTTCACTGAGCCTCACACTCGACCCTGTCTGCCTCTCATTGGAACTCCCTTTCTATTAAGTCTCATCCTCGCCCATTGACTCGAGGAATAGGTGCGCACGGAATATCCATCCTTTCCATTCTTACCAACCCTCACACTTTGCCCTACTGCGATTCCACGTGATCAGCGCTACGTCATCAACGGCCTGAGAAGCTTCGACTGAGAAGATACTTCGCTGATAATAATGAACAAAATAAGCGCACGCGTATATGATCAGTTAACAAATGCGCACGGGAATTTCCAAGAAAGTGTTCCCATCGTCCAGGAATTTGTCTCTCGTTTTGCAGTTCGTCACCTTCCTGGCGATGGTGGCGGAGGCGACGTCGACTGTCGTTACAGCCAAGAACACGGACTACCACCGTAAGTGTATCAAGACGCGCAGACACCTGCATCGTTCATGTGCCCTCTGTTATGTCTTAGTTTACGGCACAATTCATATCATGCGACAGGAGGCAAAAAAGTCGCATTGGCGAACTTTGATGCTGACAAAACGCGATACCTACGCGAGCCCGACAAAGCTTTAAGCAGAGTCCGTTTACACAAACATACATACTATATACAAACGAGCCCATTTTGTCCCACCAGGTAGATACACCTATTCCTGTAGTGAACGTGAGATACAGAAGGTGAACGTAATACTGGAGGTCCACACCGAAAATCAGTTGGTGAACTAGAAGTGACAGAACGGTGGTTATGTATGATCGCGTTGAACCTATTGCAATTTGGTGTCGTCTTTAAAGATGGCGCTTTCAGTCAGAGCACTCAGCATCATCAGTGGGGACGGCGGCGCCAGCAACCGTAACTGTGGGGAAAATGCTTTGGCTGCAAATAAAACACACACAAAGTAAAGAAACACTCAACGACAAGCACAGGCGGCTTGAGTGTTGAATGTTTGTTTACTTTGTGTGTGTGTTATTTGCGGCCAAAGCATGTCAGTAAGCAAGTACCAACTAGGCCAACAATCAGTATTGTAGGAAAAATGTCCCTCGCTTGCACTGACGCAGATGATGGCTGACGTAAGGTGGCATTGCTGGCATTAGCCACCTTCGAAAATAAAAGATCACTTTTTGAAAATTTGGCTCAAGTGACACACGGTGTCCAGGGATGTTTCATCTCACGCGAGTCAAGCTGTGGGAAGCGGGAAGGATGACACGGGCACAATATCGACATGAATGTGTCACTTTACCTTGGCTGTGGTGCGGTCGTGAAACGACCGTCCCTTACGAGACGCTCGCATAACGCGACGCTGTTCCTTATATCCGTAATGCAGGACGTCCGTACGTCTGGATCATGGGCGCCACCTACACGTCGCTGCGTTTTCTTACGCTCATAGTCATCGTGTACTGGATCGTGGCCGCTACCAACGTAAGTAGTCCCAGATCTCAGCAAAGACCACATGACAAGCCTGCCGTGTGGTATACAGCTGCAGTGGCAGAATATTAAGGTACTTTACCTATGACAGCAAAGCACTAAAATTACGACTTGCTTTCGAAGTGTTCTCGGCACTGGACAAGGTACTATATATGGTACATAGAACATTCCAGAAATATTATGTACCTTGCTATGGAAACATGCTGTATTTTGGGACGCAGGAGTTTTAAAAAAAGTGTGTAAAGATTTAGAGTACTTAGTACTCTACCATTGGAGGGCCTAAGCACTCCCAGTATTAAGCCGAGTAAGTACGTCGGCAAAGAAAGACAACCAAAGCGCTGACCTGTCTAAATTTTATGTTGTGAAACTAATAATCCATAAAGGCGTCCTTGGGGCGTAAGGCGGTGAACACCAGCGGTACGACTTCACGACTCACCACCTCCTTAAGGTTGTGTGTAACCTTATATATACAAGGTGCCACCTTTATTCTTTCGTGCTTCAGCCGGACTTTTCTTGACCTTCTGTAAAAGGCAATCAGCAACCGGATGCAATTCTGGCGATTTTGGCACAAAACTGACTATTTTATTTCAGACATGCACCAACTAGCCCAAAAGCGATGTTCTACGAGACGTATAGAGTTTAGACGTGTTTAGAAAAACTGCTTAACGATTACGGCACTTTGTACTTTATCGCTGCACATACGTAATTACATGTTAGAGCACTTGGTACTCTACTATGGCAGAGCATTAAGCCGTCCCGTGGGCCTCACACTCGAGGCTGTGTGAACAAAAATTACGCCATTAACGCGTTCACGACAATGTAGCCTAAATTTTATTGCATATGTAACTTGCACTTATACAAACGAAACATAAAACACAGATAAATATGTGGGATTTAAAGCCCGAAAACCACCATATAATTATGGGAAACGCCCTAGTGGAGGGCTCCCGAAATTTCGACCATTTAAGGTTCTTTAACGTGCACCCAATTCTGAGCACACGGGCTTACAGCATTTTCGCCTCCACTGAAAATGAAGCCACCGCAGATTAATAAAGCTCTAGATTTACCTTCACCTCGTAACGTTGTGCTGACTTTAAAGTGACATATCAACCTTTGTCATGCGGGCTTCGAATATCATCGATTCCCACTGTACGTGGGATCTGCCAATTTTTTTCTTTTTTTTTTTACGCGTAAAACGTCGGAAGGTGATAGATCAGGATCATACGCAGCCTAATCGAATGTTCGAAATGGGCCAGGGTCCTGCCAAAAACCGTTCACGAAAACTGGTCGGAGAGACAGAGGTAGCTGTTCATGTTACAGGAGTCCCTAACAGTCTCCGAAAATGCCAAAGCACATGCGCGTTATTTTCTCGTCGTCGAGCACAATTCGTGACGCAAGCAGTCTCTTCACTTGACGCCATGGGGAAGTAAGCTTTCGATAGGTACACAAGAGGTACAATAGTTCTTGATTGTGACCTACCTTGCTTTAGCACCAGCCACAAGCCTGTCCTACCTTGTCTTGCGTGACTGCCGTGCACAATCAACTGATTTCACTTCGCTTTGAGCGCTTTCGACTGCTTTAAGGGAGATACCGGCAAGTAGCCGAAAAGCGCCAAATCGTGATAGGCTCTACACTTACTGCTGACACTTTCCTCGTGATTTTATGAAGTAATAAGTGGTGAATAGGAGGTAGCGCTTAGGTATCTAGTGAAGGCGAGAAAGAAACCACCCTCACGTTTTTGAACTAGAAGTGTCACCACTGTGCCTTTGAGCTTCGCATTGCTCGAAGCAACGTGCGCTAGCATGTTACAATTGCTTGCTATTGAATTACTTATGCGTATCAAATGTCGCCGCCTATTCAACGCAGGTATGAATGTATATCTAAGCATTGATTTCTGTCTTACCATTTCTCTCCAGACCAACATTCGGGGGATGCGAATGGCCTTCAACATCGTCTTCGTTCGCGTCATCGGAAACCTGGTCTACAACGTGGCTTACTTTGCGACTGATATCTTCCTAATTGTACGTATTCATATCAACGTTGTGCTAGCTGATGCATTAGTTTCACCCGCAGAAATCTACCGTTTCTCTACATAAGTTTGTCTTATTCGATCTGCATATCTTGATATGCGAAGCGCATTTTGGCAAACGGGGGTGGGGGGAAGGGCTGTCGACATTCGTGTGACTTACGTCCTACGTGCTGGAATCATCATAATAAAATAACAACAAAAAAGACATCATACAGTTTTATTCATTCGCACAAAATGACTAGAAGGCGTAAAGCGCCTTCATTTTGTATTTCTTCTCAGTCGACGCACTGACCCTTCCTCGCATCCCCCCAAAAGCTATTTTCCCCCGACGTTGCTTAGCCTTGCCTCCAAGATTGGAGGCATTGTAACTTTTTTTTGCTTCCCGCCTGGTTTTGCCTTGCATCCGTGATCGGTAACCACCTTTTGCCCATCAATATCACGTGACATCACGTTATACGACGCTGTAGCGCTGTCATAATGACGTCACGACTTTTATTGATGTGTGACGTCACGACGGCGTCACATGGGGGACGTTATCAAGTGACGATATTTTGCGTCACTCGTGCTGGTGGTGACGCCCAGGGGACGCCGCCGACGGCCGAGTTTCGCATTCAGGAGTCTAAGGCCTTCATTCGGCTGAAAAACTCACATTCCCGGCGCATTCGCCTAAGAGGACTTCGAAGGTGAAAGCCAACTCGTGTGGATATCTTATTGGGCACTATACAGTAAGCGAATGTTTTTTTATGTTTCTTCTTACTGGAGTGTCGTGAAGGCGAAGTGAACGCGCAGCTCGAGCGATCTCGTGAGAAGACGTCTTAAGGTATTCCTTCCGTAACACTCCCCCAACCTACCCGGAACAATGCATGCGCAACACCCATTGACTGACCGCACCACCCGGCGGAGTCCACGACTGTTACAGAGGGATAATCGAAAAAGCTTAACCAAAGCGCGGGGTACTGCTAACCGTCGTCGTGATTTCTCATAAATGTGTTTAAGTTTGATTGACTCATTTCTGCTTCGTCCACAGCCGGACACACTGTCGAGGCGATACCGCATGATAATTCACCCAGATATGGTAAGTGCCGGCAGCGCAGTGAGAGACGCATGTTGTAACTGCATGAGCTCACTACGTCGCATGTTCTTCACATAGGTTTGCGCATTGTTCTTCATTAATGGAGGCGGCGGGGTTGCCCCCCTCCTTCCCCTGAACTGAACGATAGTGGGAAAGGTCAAAACGTAAAGATATGCGCCTAACTTGGCGGAAGTGTGCGCCCGTCTCGGTCGAGAGCTGGGAGGCTGCCCTGCTCGGCTGCGCGGCCTTGGAGGGTCAAAAAGCCCTCGTGGCCAGGGTGCGTGCCGCCGCGGAAGCCACAGGGGTCCCGAACTAGGACCCCTGTTAGAGTTTATACAGGGTCGGGTCTTAAGGGCGCCCCTATCTCTGTTACTTGTAAATAAGTGTTTTTTACCACTACCGGTTGATGTGAGAGTTGGGGGTTCAACATATCCGCTCCCCCATAAACGCCCCGTTCGCACGCCAATGGTTCTTGCTACTTTCATTGTAGTTGTCAAATCCATGCTTCGTTGCCAGCATTACCGTTAGACATGGATGCGGTATAAATTAATTACAGTGGCACATGAGAAATAATTCGTCGCACACTTCTATGGCTCCTGAAAGATTTGCTTGACTGGATATTGAAAACGAAAGTATAATCTCGCTCGTGGAGCTGGACATCAACTAATAATAAGTGTGCGACGCTATGGACGGCAACATAAACACAGGCAAGTCATGCAAAATCCTCAAGCACCTGCTGGACCCATCGGCCACCAAAACAGAGGTGAAAGCGGAAATGACCAAGATAAGGCACAGGTATAAAGGGAACAACCATCAGATGGGTGATGAAGTCGTCAAGCTCTACCTCGACAGACCCCCGGCCGTCGAACACCAGGAATACTCGGGCTCTCCCGACGAAGATCTTGACCGAGACTTTTCACAGCAAGAAATCAGGGCAGGCTTTCAGACTATCAAGACCAAGTCAGCTCCAGGTCCCGACAAAGTGTCCAACAAGATGCTCCGGAACCTGGACGACCAGAGAACGAGCCGTTTGACAGACTTCATCAACGAGTGCAGGAGAAACGGGGAGATACCCGACAAATGGAAGAAATCCGACGTGATCCCCATTCCTAAAACGGGCAAAGCCCTAGAAATTCAGAACATACGGCCCATCTCCCTCACTTCTTGCGTCGGTAAAGTAATGGAGCATGCTTGCCTGAACAGGGTTAACGCCTACCTTGAGTCTAGCAACGTATACCGCAGCAACATGATCGGCTTCAGAAGAGAGCTCTTTACACAAGATGCCATGATAAAACTAAAGGAGGAAGTCATAGACCCCATCGGACGAGGCGTGAGGGCAATAATCGGGCTAGATCTCAGGAAAGCCTTCGACATGGTCGAGCACGCAGCCATTCTAAAACGAATTGCGCAACTCGGTCTAGGCGAGCGCACGTACATCAGAAATTTTCTTACGGGAAGAACTGCCACGGATAGACTGGACGAGGAGGAAAGCATCCAAGCGGACATGGGCAGCGCTGGCACACCGCAAGGCTCCATCGTGTCACCGACGCTGTTTAACCTCGTCATGATTGGATTATCAGAAAAATTAGAGCGAATCAAAGGGATCAATCACACAAGTTATGCAGACGACATTACGATTTGGACCACGCAGGACACCAGTGAAGGCGAGATGGAAAGTAGACTTTAAGAGGCGGTGGATGCAGCCGAGAGTCATCTGGATGGCACCGAATTGAAATGCTCACCGGGCAAATCAGAACTGCTACTATACCACCCCAAAAGACTAGGCAACGTCTTACAGAAACGTAGCAGAATTACGCAAAAGAATCACTATAACCACTTGAATTGGCACGGTGTTACCCTTGGTTCAGAAGATCAGAGTCCTGGGTCTCTGGATCCAAGCCGGGGGAACCAATGGGGAAACTATAACGCGCCTGGAAAAGAAAGTCATGGCAGCCGTTAGGCTAATACAAAGAGTATCCAATAAAAGAAGGGGCATTAAAGAAAGAAACGTTGTACGACTCGTCCAGGCCTTCGCGATCAGCCATATCGCGTACGTAGCAGCGTCCGTGCACTGGAACAAAGACGAGAAGGACAAAGTCAACGTGTGGATTAGAATATGCACCCTGCACACAACGTTGAGAGACGAAAATGCCGCACGAAAATGGTCCTTAAAAACCATGGCACGCGGGAGGGTGTGCTTTGGTAGACGCCACCCGGTATTCCCGAAATAATAATATCAGTAATAGGGTTGTGCATGGCTCCTCCTTCGCAATGATGGTCATGGACACACAAGGGAAGACCTTGACCACGGGCTCCGTAAGGACCAGATCGTCGGAGGCAGCGGAAGAAATGGTCATTGCACTGGCCGTAGTCAATGGTCGAAAACACGACAGATTAATAATCAGTGACTCCAAGATGGCCATTAGGAATTTCACAAAAGGATGGATCTCCACCGAAGAAGCCAAAATCCTGAACCGCAGAGCAGAAGACTTCCGGAACGGCAAAATTGTACCCAAATACATCAAGTGGATCCCGGCGCACATGGGGAATTAAACATCGAAGACACGACCATCCCTCAAAACCTCAACGAGAAGGCCCACCGAACCGTGCGAGAACTAACCCACCACGGCTCGGACAGTGACGGCCCGGCCCCCCGCACCGACCACAGAAGGGGGGGGGGGGTGACTCCGGTGGAGGTGATGGGGACGATGGAGGTGATGACAATAATGAATACGCGATACAAGACGACAGAGACAGACTGGTCACGTATCATGACATATTGACACATTATAAGCGACAACAAGAATATCCGCCGCCACACAAACAGCTATAGACAGATCTCAAGAAACAGATTGGCCAAGATTGCAAATCCAGTACACCTGAACAGAGTAAATTCCAGACAATACCCACAAACAAGCTGTACCCTCTGTAAGCACGAACACGCAGATATGGCACATATTCTATGGCAATGCATACAGGTCACAGTAATATACCGAGAGGACAATATAAAACCGGACCTTCTCGAGGAGCGTTGGCTAAGTGCGCTGACTAGCTCAGATCTGCACGACCAACTGTGGGCAATCCAGCGGGCCCGGACAGCGGTGGAAAGGCTACGCCTCACCGCACAAAACGTCGGGGTGGCCTGAGCCCGGGCCGGTAACCCTGCAGGGTTTCTTTTTTTTAATAAAGTTTTTTCATCCATCCATCATTTCGGAGAGTGTCGGCCTATACCGTAGTTTCGGAGCCGCTGTACACCTTTTCAATGACTGCTGCCCGGGTGCCATCATAATCTCCTCTGAGATGTGGTAAACATGCGTGACCTTCCTTTCTTCTCTTAGAAAAAAAAATGTGACGTCAACATTCGTCACCCTTTGTACTCCCGTGCCACAGCCCAGAAAAAAGGCGCGCTTTCTCTCCGTTTGAAACGTCTTCACTCTATGGGATATAGTGGCATGCGAGGTAAAAAATGAATGGGGGAAAAGAGTAAAAATCAAAACACGTATATCACATCTGAGATTTGAAAAAAATAAACACTTCATGTGTGCGTGGACAGCTGACAGGTAGGATAGTCTTAAACCGAAGCTTCGCATGCTAAAACGTAAGCACTGGATGAGAAAACACGCTGTATGTGGTTAAAATATACAGGCTCGTACGTGAGCCGGTAGTTATTGATAGCATTGAATCGATACCACTAAAACTCGCTTCACCTTTGTTCCAGCGTGTACATTGCATCTGCAAACATATGTCAATCTTTTTTTTTTCTTTGTAGATTCCGAAGGACGCTGCTCTCTTGAGTGTCCTAGCCTGGACAGTTCTCGAAGTAAGTCTGGCAAGGCAGTGCGTAAGTGAAGCCGAGGCGTTGTTAACTTATTACGCTCTTCATCGGATTGTGAGGGCCCGTGATCAAACCCCGCCGAGTCAAGGAAGCTTATTCTTTATTATTATTATTATTATTATTATTATTATTATTATTATTATTATTATTATTATTATTATTGTTGTTGTTGTTGTTGTTGTTGTTGTTGTTGTTGTTGTTGTTGTTGTTGTTGTTGTTGTTGTTGTTGTTGTTGTTGTTGTTGTTGTTGTTGTTGTTGTTGTTGTTGTTGTTGTTGTTGTTATTCACTCACCGTTTCGGAAGCTTCACTCACTGCACATCTCCCTTTCCCCCCGGCCACGCGACCTGATTTAGCGAAACCCGGACGAGGCAGGGTCCACAAAGCAGCTTCGTTGTGAAACGTCCTATAGCTTGCGGCGTATAGCGTAGAAGCATTATCACTCCATACTCTCAGAGCAAGTCCTGCATCTCGATGTAAGTCCCACTCCCTTGAAGCTGCAGGAGAAATCGCAGGAAGTAATACGCGCGTTACAGGATGTGCTTTGGAGTGTTCTTGGACGATGGTGTCTTCGAAGTGGTGTATATTTCGGAAGAGTATACAGGCTTGGGCCAGTTGGAGTTGCACACTTGGTGAAATGAAGCTTAACGAACGGGAAGACAGAAGGAGACACACACAACACCAAGCGCCACTAACTGTCCTTTAACAATTGTCAACAAACAACCGAAGAGTAGCTTACCAGTTCCGCATCGTACTTGAGCTCATGTGGGTTCTTTCTTCATCGGTTCTTTTGTTTTTCTGGCTAAACTCTACTATGAAGCTACGCAGCTCGTAAACCTCTCTGCACGCAGTGCTTGATGCTGGACCGCATGAATCAGTACGAGATGCACGGCGTCCCGAAAGGTTCTGCGACGAGCGCGAAACATTCGCGCTCGTTGAGCACTCAAGCGCTGAGCCCCAGCTACGCACCGTCTCCCACTAGCCCCCTGTCTCCCACCATCCAGAAACTGCAGTCCCCGAAGGTGCGTATGGTTTGTCCATTTAGCCACTATCATCATCGTCGTCGTCATCATCATCATCATCGTCAAAACACTGAATACGCCGAATGCAGGATGAGGGCCTCTTTTATGTGTTCCATTTCCATCGTAACTTGACAAAGAGAGGGAACTACATCAGCGCTTTAGCGCACACGTGTCAGTGTCTACTAAAAATAAGTTACGATGCACTCATACCAACTAGCTCGTCTTGCAATATTATTCCACCCCCAATTAACCAAGTCCTCCGTGTGCTGTGGCCACGTTATCAGCGCAGACTTCTTAATCTTATCTCTCCGCCTAACTTGTCAGGCACAACTAAATGAATGCAATAGACAGGCCAAGGAAAGAACATGGGACATCAACATTTCTATTAAGCTTTAGGGCAGTAATTATGACGTCACTTCGAATGAGAGCGATGACAGTACACGCTTTCTGTCAGCGGGATACACACCCACAACCTCCGAATACAATCCGCTCAATAAAATTACCCTACTTTTGTTCACTGAACCGTAAGCTGGAACTGCCTGAGCTATACGTCGGTTGCGACGTAAGAAAAGAATCTACGCATTGCATGCCCGGGTAGCTGAGCGTACGCATTGCAGGTTGCGGCCTTCTCTGCCAGGTTGTTTCCGGCGACATCTTTCCTCTTAATGTAGCGTCTTTTCGCGTCTGGAACCAATAAGGTTTGAAGACTTTGTCTGGGACAAGATGGACAAGGAGGTCTCGCCGTGCTCGCGAGATGCCCGTTCCATGGGCTTTTCACTAGTCCCGAAACGTGTGTTTCACTTGAAATTTAAAAAATCGCAAGTCCTTTTTTTATGAGTACCCTCCTCTACGCCAGCTCTACACATTGTCCCAGCGAGGGCTTTCATTCGAACACCGCGATATTCCCACTTGAACAGTATACTCCTTTCTCACTCGTTTTGCACCCCTGTACAACGCAGTCATTCGGATAAAATACATTCACAATATAGAAGTTTGGGCATGTAGCCGAGTGGTTAAGACACATGCCTTCAAAGCGTCCGGGTCTGCGCTGAAATACAGCATCCCCAAGAAAATATAATTCGCTTTACAAATTTATTTCCTTGTGTACCAAAAAACACGAGTGACTATTGTTTTACATCAAAGTACTGGCAGTTGGCTATATACCCCGTTTCATACATCAGGTGCAACGTTATGGCAGCTACGCAAGAAGTTCGGTCAGCAAAATGTGCGAATATGTGCGGCTCGCGCTTTGCTTTCATCGTTGTAAAACGTTCGTGCCAGATAATTACGAGCCCGCGCGTGATGCGCCACTGTGGGCCACAAGTCAAAAAAGTATAAGAAAGATCACCACCCAAGCACCCCGTGCGGCCCCGGTGTTTAGCAGTGGGTTCAATCCAACGTGACACTGAAACGTTTCACAATTACTGGTTCGTGCTACTTAATGATATTGGACACACCTTTCGCT
Organism: Rhipicephalus microplus; assembly: GCF_043290135.1. Classification (NCBI taxonomy): domain Eukaryota; kingdom Metazoa; phylum Arthropoda; class Arachnida; order Ixodida; family Ixodidae; genus Rhipicephalus; species Rhipicephalus microplus. The sequence goes on from NC_134702.1 coordinate 24,182,458, forward strand.
CGGGTATACCGCAGTGGTTGTTTCACATGCCGCACATTGTGTCTCGCATGATCACAGTCATGGAGGAATGTCATGGGTGGTTTAATGCCTTATGTGATTCTTAAAGAAGAAAAGGAGAAAAATTTGAGCCCCGTAACTCTGCATCACAGTGCGACACCTCAACAGTAGCTCACGACGGGTGTGGGTAAGGAGGGATTAAAAGAATATGATTAAAAGGTATATAGATAGCGAGAGGAAGGAGAGAGCGAGGCGCCGGGACAGCGAACGACAGAAAACGACGGAAGTGAGGAGGAGACGGGAAAGATGAACACGGTCGCAGGATTCCGAGGACGGGGCACCACTCGGCGAGAGCTCTTGTCGGCGGCAGGAGATGTCGTATAGGTGAGCCAGTCGGCCAGAGCTGCGGCGCTGTCGTCGGAGATCACGGGGGCACAACTGGTCGGCACGAAATGCAGAGAGCGAGTACTCGCGGTTTAATGCGTTTCGCAATGCGTTAATCACAGTGGGTGGCGTTCTCGAACCACAGGCAGTCACACACGTCGCAGACTAAGCCAATGTGCCGATGGAGAAAATCCCACCGAAAACGGCGTTTGCCCCGCCGAACGCGTTCCCGGAATCATCACGTTGACGCCGCATGTAGCGCCATATGGCAGCGCCGCGTTGTTGCAAGCGTCTGACATCGCTACGCTCAAACATCGCGAGCCAACTCGACGGGAAGGTCTCAGGAAAAACTGTTGCGCGCTAGGTGATATTCATTCAAGTCATAACTAATTTTCTTCCGCTAATGTGAATTCTGTGAACATAAACAATTAAAAGTTTGTTGTTCCTCTCTTAAACACTATATTTAGTTGACAAACGATATGAAAATCTCTTATGCGATTCTACAAGAAGCTGTAGTTCCCGACGTAAAACCAGCGACACGTTGTACGGTAAAGTCAAACAATACAGCGGTGTGGTTTACGTTAATCGCAATACCATCCAGCGATGTCTTTCCTAGAATTCACAGCGGTTACGTTACGGGACGGCTTTACGCTCTCCCATAGTAGAGTACCTAGTACTCTAAATCATTACCCACTTTTTCTAAACACACATTAATAAATATTACTGCTCCTCATGGGACGGCTCAGTGCTCTCCCATAGTTGAGTACGAAGTACTCGAAATCGTTAAACATTTTTTTTTCCAAACACAATAACAAACACTTCTGCTCCTGCCTCCCATAGTTGAGTACGAAGTACTCGATATCGTTAAACATTTTTTCTAACCAAAATTAAATGTACATGTATTACGGCCCGATGATGTGATGGCCCAAGGGACGGCCTTGTGCTCTCCCATAGTAGAGTACCCAGTACTCTAAATCGTTCATCACTTTTTTTGTACACACATTCACAAGGGATGGCTTACTGCCCTCCCATAGTTGAGTACCAAGTACTCAAAATCGTTAGATATTTTTTTAAACATGTATGCTCCCCCCAACAGAGTACCAAGTGTTCAATCTTTAGCCACTTTTTCTTAACACACAAATCTCGACCGGCTTAGCTTGGTTGCTTTGACTCAAGTGTGATCGAGGCTCACGGGACGGCTTAATGCTCTCTCTTAGTAGAGTACCCTGTACTCTAAATCACTAACCATTTTTTCTTAACACAAGAACCTTCAATTTAAAAAAATTCAATCGTCAGGGCAGTGCACTGTTGTCCCAGAGTTAAGTTCCTAATAGGGCCCTATATCGTTGATAGTTTGTGCTCAACACTTAATAGCATTCATCATTTATTTTAAACACAAAGTCATGCATACAAGAGTAATCATGTGTCACTACAAGATAATTTTTGTCGTGCCCATAGCTGGGCTGATGTGTACTCACTCGTGATTACCGAAATGTGATGAAGTTTTTGTATATTGTGTGAACGAACTTTTTCTGTTCTAAACAGCAGACCACGCATGCCCTGAATCGTCAATCTATTTTTTTAGGCACTGTGTGTTTAGAAAAAAAAGGCTTAACGATTTTGAGTACTTGGTACTCAACTATGGGAGAGCAGTATGCCGTCCCTAGTACTACGCAATGCAGCAAGCAGCCGACTTCTGCGAGCACTGCGAAGTACAGTCTGTGGATTCTTTCGTAACATTCATAGCTTATCCCCGCAGCGCATCGCCCTCCCATTGCAGAATGCCGCAGTAAAAGCTCGTTCATTCGCATTGCGCGGGACCAGAAAAACTGTGTCAATTACCCGGATGCCGAATCACCGAGAGGGTCATGAAAACAATTAATAATTGTTTTATAAACCAATTCATTTTCTCGAGAAATACGCGTAAACCCAGCAATTGCTCTTCATCGGAGCAACGCAAAAGCCGCAACTATTTCGCAATTCGTGACTTCGTTCACAGTGTGAACGCGGCTCGAAATTCCCGTCTCTTAATTATCCAAAACGTGCTTTGAACGTGTCAGAATTCATGCCTGTATTACGTACCAACAACGTGAATGTAGATGGCGACCTCGCCTTTCCCAAAGTCCGCGGACGCCGTTCTCATTTTTTTGCATAGAACATTTGTGGATCTCCACACTCGTCGCGCTTAACCGGGTCGCAGGCAAATATTGCCAAATTAGGGAGAGTTTGATGCCACTGAACAAAGCTGGTCGGCACCAGAGAACACGTCATATTAATCATATTTTTCGAATTGACGCGCTTCTAATTAACGAGCTATTTTTGTACTCTAAATAGTCTGTCATTTGTTTTAAACATCAACATATATGCAACTTCTTGTTTTGTGGGGGGGGGGGAGAGCTTGTAAAACATTGGAGCTGCATACAGGGCTATGGTCGGGCTAATCACGTCCGTAGACCAAAGACGCGTCGAACAACAATTTTTGGCGCAGTACACACATCGGCCCCTCGCCATCAAAGATGCCTCTTTCATAAGTGTCGCTGCGACACTAGGCGGCAGAACATTCCACCAATCATTGTAACCCTTTGCCTCGTGACTTGAGTATAGGTAGCTAGCTAAACAACTTTGTTGATTCATGAAAGAATATTTTAAGTGACTGAGGTGGGGCGGGGGCAGTGGAAACAGGACGACGATGGGCCCTCGGGCCGTTATAGATGGCCGGACACTTCTATGCTTCGGTGACCCCTCTGGTCTAACCCGCTGTCCGGAGCTGTAACTCCGGTGGCCGGCTGCGCTCTTTGTGCTAGCAGGAGGGACGCATACGCGTCATTCGCTCGGAGCAACAGAGAGGAAGAACGAAGGAAATTGAAGGAGCACCAACGCGCACAGAAACGTGATTCCTACTCTTCTATACTAGTCATTTCACGTAGTTCAAGAAAATTTAGCGGCCGTTATAACACATTATATTGTGTTGGCAGCCACTAACTTCACGGGAACTCGAACCTACCACACAATTCCTTGTTTATTTGAAAGTCATGCACCTTTATCATTTTTCCTGTAATGCCCTAGGCCATTTTATTGGGGTTTGGGTAGGGTTTCGGTAGGGCTTTGGTAGGCTCGATTGGCAAAATATGGGAGAGGCCCGAGCCGTGCAGTCGGCACAGTCAGGTTTATGGTTATGATGACGACGACGACTTAATAGGCTCTTTCACAGACTACAGCCTGTACCCCAGCTCATAGTGGCCAGCCCTGTGACTTCTCCTACTCTGCGTCTTCACCACACAGGCGTCCAGGGTTATCAGCCCCGCGGTCCCCAGTCCGACTACACCACGGCTTCGGTCCGGCGGCGACGTCAGCAGGGCTGCCAGCCCAGCCGTCGTAACGTCTCCGCCTAAAGGCGTCAAGGCTCGACCTTCGGAGTGGGTAGCGCCCAGTCGTGTGGGTAGTCCCACGCGAGGTTACACTCCCGCGACCCGCGCTGCCGGCTCGGTAGCGCCTAGTCGCGTGGGTAGCCCGACGGTCGCTTACGCGCCTGCGAAGTGACATCGTGGGCACCAAAGCACTGCCATCATCGTGGCACCATCTTTTCTTTTTTTCAGTCATTTCGAAGAAATATATGTAATAATAAAATACGGAAACTTTGAAACGCACTTGTTGTCCCGCAGGTCTTTTTCTGACTAAAACTGTGTCCCCGAGACCACCTCTCAGTCAACTAGATTTGTCAAAATTAAAAAAAAAACACTTAATGAGCGAATCATGTGCAATGTGTACATTTTTTATTCGTTCAGTATTGCATAACTTTCATTTTTATCCATTTTGTCTGCATGGTCGACGATGTTGGCCTGCAGTATCTTGTCATTAATTAATGAATTATTTTAACAGTATTAATACTGAATCCCCGCATGACAACCATGTCTGTTATCGCCAAGTTGCATATTTGATGTATCTATAAAAGCCTGCGCACTTAGATGTCTGTGATAATCCTGCAACTAACTGAAATTGGAGACACCAAAATAAAATTTATAGAGAAAACGCAAAAGTGCTTTTCGCCCAATGCGAGCAGACTGCTCAGTCCAGGAAACCATGGATCATTTCCGTCTCCAGCTACTTTGCCAGTCAGGTCGGATGCGTCTTCAGGCGACCAACTTACCCAAATCAATACACTTAATTCAGTGTCTTTTACTCAAATCAGTACTTGGAAATTTCGACATGATGGGCGATTTAATTTGTTTCGGTCAACGTTGTACGCACTTTCTAATGCTGCGCCGCAGCATGTCATCTTTGTAATTTTTCTAAGATGTCCTTACAAGTATCTTGTAGTTCACATCATGGCTAATGTAAACTGGTCACTGCATATGGAATTAATTATTATTAGTGCTGATTGGATGCTTGATTACTTACGACGTAACTTTTCTACTGCTACACAAGGCTTGAAAGTGCAGCTTTACAGGACACTAACGCGCTCTAAACCAGAATATGTTATGCAGCCGTGTAGCGCCGCAGTTATGGTAAAGTTGTACATTTTCATGAACTAGGCCTCAATGACCCCGTTCTCTTTATCATATGTGTTTATCACAGAACTGCGAGCATGCCAGCCATGAAAATTTGATTAAACTACCTTCTTGTTTAACTTGAAAGTTTCCGGTTTAACACTACTTCACAAGACGTATCCCAACTTGCCGTAACTTGCCACCGGTAGGGTCATTCAAAGGTCACAGGTTCGAACGCTGACAGTGGCAACTTATCTTTTCGTCCACTTTGCTTTCTTGCCGTTTACATCACAATTACTTCTAATAGCATTACCCATACTTTTCATGGCATCACTGTCTGTTGATTCTCATTAGAGATGCGTTGTCCAGCGCAAAGGACAGGACGGTCAGCCCCACGACTGCTCGCTCCACGCGCCCCCTTAATTCTTCCTCCTCGTCTTTGTGGCTCCAGTGAATTCCTGCCACGTGACATTATTGTGCCTAACAAAGAAAAGAAGCCCTCAAATTTACGCTTCCATCGGCGATATGGTACTTTGAACTGCCCCGCATTGCAACGCGAGTCGGGCGTGAGCTTTCGCTGTCACCGTCACCCTGCTTAGCAAGAGCTAGGGTGCCTCGATGCGCGCGCCCCCGCTCAGAGGTGCTGCCACCTTTTCTACTGTTTACTCCACTATTGTAGTGCCTGAAGCGTCTTCGCCAAGCTGTAGGGCTCACGTGCCACTTTTTTTGGCCTGGCATGCCTGTATGTGGCGCTCCTAAGTGCAACAACCATTCACGTCAAGATAGTGAACCACTTCCCGCCACAGCGAAACCGGCATACAGCGGGAGCGATAATGGCGGCCGCCGTAGCAGACGACGCAGATGTCTTCACTCTGAGCACAGGAGCGAGCATCGAGGCACTCTACAAGAGCGTGGTACCGCTGCCACCTGATATTATTGTGTGTTATTTCAAACTCACGGGGTTCCCCGCTTATAGAAAATACCTATATATTGGGCCCTTCCGCTGTGCCTACTTAATGCTTCGTTATATACAGGCGATACCGTTGCCGGCTACGAAACTCTGCCATTCACCCACATTTGTATGCGTTACCGTGACGGTCGAAAACCACGATATGATTATGAAGGACACCGCGTAGAGGAGGACTCCTGAAATTATGACATCCTCCATGAGGCTTTTCAACGTGAACCTAAATTTAAGTACGCGGGCCTCAAGTATTGATGCACAATTTGACAGCAGCGAAGTGTCGTACTGCTTAGCAATGGAATCGTAAATGGTGTTTTCACTATGGCATAAAATTGCTAACAAAGCTATCTGGCATGCTTATGAATCGTGGAAAAAAAAACATGAGGACGAAGCATGTACACTCAGAAGTGATTGTCCTTTGTGTATCTCTGCTTCGTCCATGTCTGTCTCACGCTTAGACAGCTTAAGGTTGCCATCTTGACCACAGTAGGGCGCCGCTAACAGCATGTTAGTGCATTCAAATGGAATAGAATGAAAAAACTTTATTTCAGTCCTGCAGGACGCGCTTATCGCGTAGCGGGCGTCTCCCACGTAGGGACCGACAGGGAGTACCTGGCGGCCGCTTCGTGGGCCTGCTGGACGGCCCATTGCTGGTCGGCGAGAAGTGAGCTCCTGAGGGACCTCTCCCACTTGCTTGAGCTGGAGTCGGGAGGAGTTGTACACTCCCAGAGCATGCGTGCGAGTGTCGCTGTGTGTCCACATGCTGGGCATGTGTCGCTCGCTGGGGTATGCATGAGGATAATAAACGTGAAGCGTGGCAAGGTTTGGGTACGTGTGTGTCTGTGCATTCAAATCACCAAAGTAATACGGCCGGTTGGCACACACTGCATTACCTATCGTAACCTGGGCCCACCGGACCGTGTGTTTGGATAGAGATTCGCCCTTTGGTGCAAACGGCTGCACTTGCCGGAGGATTTCACTCCAATGTGGCTCGATGGCGATCGAAAACGCAACGTGTAACAACTGTAGAATGTTCGCGTAATAAAGAGCAATAGATAAATATTAAAATCGTGCCGCTGACAAACGTATAATAATGATTGCTGCAGTTTAACGTGCCAAAACCGCGATATGATTATGAGGAAGGCCGAAGTGGAGTGCTCAGAAAGTATCAACCACCTAGGGTTCTTTAACTTGGGGTTCTCTCAGCAGATAAACTTGTGCTAATGTTATCTAGCTACAATTCTCGATGAGGCTCTCGTTAGCATATTACTCAGGAGTGCACAACGGGCCGTTTTTTGACATAATTGACGACTCTTTGAAGTGCATGCCGTGTACAATTGTTTATTATGCATAGAGAGCCTTCAGGCACGAGCACTGAGAATATGCCTTGGCCTGCCACGGTGCACATCTACCTCTGGCACTATAGAGGAGTCACGCACCTACCCTATACAGGTTTACACGTCCTGTGAGCCTCTTCGAGTGCACCTTCGTCTGCTGACCCGACATGCACAGCACCCGTTATCTTCGCAACAAGTGGACTGACCAGGCTGTACCTATTCGCGATGCCTCGATACGCATAGGCACATGATCCCGTCAGGCTTTGCACCTGCCGTAATCCCTGCAGTGCCTCCATGGACATTGACTAAACCGCTGGTGTGCCTTCACATACGTGGAATTTCGTATAAGTCGCATGTTTCTTATATTGCCCTCAAGCAACTCACCTTGGCACATTTAGATGACCGATACAGCGACTCTGTGCACATTTACACCGATGGATCCGTAACTTCATCCGCCTCAGCTGCAGCCTTCGTGATTTCTCAACTCGGTATTTCCCGACAGTACAAATTAGATCATAGGTCATCTTCGACAGCTGCAGAACTTGTTGCTATACAAGAAGCCATAAAATTTGTGAACGACCAAGCACCGCGTAAATGGACGATTCTGTCTGATGCAAAATCAGCGCTTCAAGCTATCCATTCCTGCTTAAGAAGAGGCCAATTTTACGAGTTAACGTTAGGAATCGTCCAAGCATTTGACCTAACACACAGGGGTGGTCACTTGATTACACTCCGATGGATTCCTGGACACTGCGGCCTGGTTGGCAACGAAACAGCCGATAGCGAAGCAAGAGCGGCAATATACAACGCTCCTATGTACGTCAAAGTACCCTACTCGCGAGGTGACGTCAACACATTGTTGAGATCACTCATGCGCGAATGCGCTGCCACTTACTGGTTGCTACCAGATCACCGGAACAAGCGCCTGCGGGAAACAGACCCCAGTATGACTTTTCGTCTTCCAGATAAAATCAGCCGAAGACAAGCTAATATACTGCACCGAATTCCCCTGGGCGTCGCCTTCACTCGCCACTACACCCACCTAATCGGCCGCGCGGACAGCCCAAACTGTGAACGCTGCCAGTGCGCGAAACGATAGCTCACATATTTTGTGACTGTGCATTATACATCGCACAAAGAGAAATGCTAACTGCAACGTTGGCAAGCATTGGACGAACACCATTAAGTGAAAGCCACATATTGTCAGCAATGAACGACCAAACAATGTCAAAAACTGCTACAAAGGCTGTTCTAGACTTTATAAAAAGTACTGGACTAGAATACTAAACTGTAGGGTACTATACTAAGTGGCTACTGTACATACGCACCACCTCTTCTTGTCCCCATCATCACCCTTCATCCCTCTTTCTTTCCCCTTTCCCTTATCCCCTGTGTAGAGTAGCAGGCTAGAGCGAACTAGCTCAGGCCGACCTCTCTGCCTTCTAATAAATTCTCACTCACTATTATGCATAGTACATAGAGCAGAATAGAACCTAAAATTTGAAAACATCCCCACTGCGTAATTAGACAACAAAAAAAGCAGGTGGGCAGGTGGGCGCAAAACTTTATATGGCAGTTCTAAAAAATACTTCAATTTTGTTAGCTCACGCCTGTTAAAATGATGAAAGTGGTGAAGACAAAAATTAAATATTAGAAATCGACCAATATAAACTATGGATATAGAAAATGAAGTAGATAATTTGAACAAACAATAAAGCAATTTGAAAACTAGGCATTTAGTAGTAATGATTCATTACCCGGGATTCACGATACGCTGTGTGCAGGTATATGTTGACACCTTTAGCTCTCCCAAAGGTTAAATTATCATCATGGGCATTAGTAGTGGTGATGGAGATGTGCCACTACAGACGACCATGTGTATGCATTCTCGATCAAACGGTGCTGCCAAACGTCAACAGAAATCGCACAGGCTCTCACGTATTACCAAACAATAAGCACTATTTCTGCGAATATATCGTTTGACTCTTGTGTTACACCAATTCCCAGGACGGAGGCACGCGCCCTGTTTTTTTCAGGGCAATCGTCCCTCATCATCATGGTATGCGCATCATGCAAGAGCAGGGAAACTGCGCGGATATGTGCACTTGCATACGTGGTAAGTACGCCTTCACAGACAGACGACGTTGTCCGCTCTTTTTCGCCGATGGTTATATTTAAATCCAATCTCTACAGCAAGTTTACGGCAATCCGCAGGGCCAATTAGCGAGAAACGCTGTTGACGAGCTGTCTTTGGCCCTAGTACGCGTGTATTGCTTAGTAAAATCATTGTTTCTCTAGATGGCCGAAGAATTGATACTGACTACAATGCATTAGACCAATTTACAACGGTCTAGCCTCAACACAGGATTACGCAAGCGTTATCATTCTGACATAGCGGCTGTAGGCCTAACAACTGCTGCTCTGACTAAAATGAAAAAAAAAAAAAATAGCACAGTTCGCATTGTGTCCGGAAGGTTGGGTGACAGCGGAGCATGTGGGCGCCTATAGCGGAAGCTTTCGTTTTCTTTATTTATTCATTTATTTATTTTTAGGCGATAGCTAGGCTCTGAAATTTCGGCCATATGCATGGTCTACTCTTGCAACGAGCTAGAATAACCGAGTCCAAGCCGGATGTGCAGTCGGTATACCTTTAGCAGTCGGGAACCAGAAAGCGAAATGCATCGGTGGCTCTTGTGTATACCAAAAGAAACGAGTCCCTGTGCTTATTCAGAAACTCCATCGTTCCGACAAGCAGTCTAGTCTTTTGTTCAGGAAAGCAACTGCTTTGAGGAAAACAAGTCTGTTAGCTCTCCGATTAGCACGGGAGGCTTCCTAATTTAGAGAAAACGTCTCATTTTTGCGGACATAGCCGCAATTGTTCCGAAGAACATCCCCAACATCACAGCGACAAAATAATAATAAAACAATAAACAAAAGACACCGGTCGTGAAATTTACAACTTTCATCTATCACGCGTGCAAAGCGCTCCTAGTGCAGTTTTTGCCGACGTATACTTTGGCGTCGCGCAAAAAAAAAAGCGTACTAAGATTTGGAAGGGGCCACTACCTGTTACGGATCCCAGCCTGTCTGGTTCATTATTTACTAGCGGCATATATTTACGAGTGCTAGTAAGATACTGAGACCCCAAGAGACAGGAAATTTTAATGGCACACCAGCTTTGTTGTAACGTTTTCATGTTTTCTGGGGATACGAATACTTTTGGTGACCCCCGCGAGCTTTATAGCATCGAGGTATTACTGTGTATTTTGTCGCGTGTGCTTTAGTGTCTTATCTGCCCAGTATAACTGTCATAATTAACCAGAACCATCGCTTTCGAGTCAGTTTTTTAGAAGACTTTTTACGAATATTCTTTAAACCGGAATAAGTGCGCAACTGAAATTAGGTGATGGAATAAACACAAAAGTGTCACCCTGTTCCCGTACCTCCACAAAAACAACGCAATGGGCCTTTCGAATGGTACGCATTGTAAGAAGTGGTTTCATGGTGAAAGGCGAAATCGATTATGCAAGCGACGACAAACATCTGCGGCGACAAAATATGTTTACCTGCGCTTTGCGGCTTCCTTGCAGCAAGTCAATGTTGGCCTCCTGTCTACAGATGTGGGGTTTATGCTCCAGTCCGCTATGATGTGCGAAGAGAACAGTGAGTAAACGAAAATTAACACTTAAAGAAGTACTCACACTAATTTTAAACATTTTCAGGTTGTTGCTCCAAACAAAAACACGAGTGTCGGGACCTAAAAACACTACGGTGGCAGGAAATTCATCAAATGTATTTTTCACACCGCTACCACAAAAAAGGACCTGCGGTTTCGATATCGAGCGGGCGGCTTCATTGAAGTGTCATTGCTGCTGACGTCACGGGGAGACGTCAACCCGTGACGTACTTAGCAGAAGATCTGTCGTCTGCTCGTGAATTGTCGTCCAGTGAGCCCCGCAATGACTTCCGAGATTCAGGCTGCCTGCAGCACGAACGATTCTCAAACTCGGCGAAACTGTGTTGACTTGTCAGGTAATGTCCATTGCGGTCAGGCTGGCTCGGAGACGCTCAGGGACGAAAACTTCAAAATCAAAGTAAAATATTTTCGTACGCGTTTTCTCACTGTGGTGGGTAAACTGCGTTGATAATGAATACCGACGAAATGAACTATGTCCCTTTTGCGATATCTCACTTGCATGTTTTTTTTTTCCCTCTCCATTTCGTGTCTCGCCTCAAAGCTCTATTATCTCAGACGGTGAAGTATAAGCGTGTATCATAAATTATTAGCTGTCCTGATTTAACACGACTTCGTCCGCTAGGGCGCCCGTACATCTGGCTGACCCACGGATTCACGTGCTTTCTAAGGACTATGAACCTGGGATTCGTCGTCTTGTGGATCATCTCCGCTTCTCAGGTGCAGATACCATGAGAGTTTCTTTATTCTTCCTTTATTAAACACATAGCTACACGAGACAGGCCTTATCATAGTGAGTTTGGTTGATTGCAGGCATAGATACAATACTCAGCCTCAGCATCGCTAATATACGATATGCAGATTCCAACGTTGAGAAGTGAAACAAGTGACTTAAAATAAATCATCGCGGTGGCACGATGTGGAAGTTGAGCGAAGGCTTTCCGATAAGGAGCGGTGCACCTTACATACCTTGGCGCTAAAACTAACAAAACTTACGCACCTTCGGCGCCTTGACGTCTGGTCTTCCGTCTGTGTCTGCATATTTGCGCTGTTTCGACATCCAAGTGTGAACCACAAAATAGCCCAACTTTCGCTTTTTACGCACTCACACTTACTGAACCAAATATTTCAGTCGCGTCTATAGGAATTGCCTAAGAGCAATGCTTTTGGAAAAGTAACGTTATCTTCTCTGTATTCCGCGGAATTATTCGCAATGTTTATATCTTTCTCTAATTGTCTTTAATCCTGCTGCGCTAAAGTAAAATTACATCGATAACGCGCGACATGTGCATAAAATATTGCCTTTTTTGTAGATCCATGAACAAACATTATCCTAGTTATATCGAACCTAACAATGACAATTAGACTCAGTCGTGTAATTGAGAATACCTGCTTACAAAGTATTGATCATATTGTAGATACAACTCAATCTCAACGGCCTTATCTGTCTCCTATACCAGGACAACTTGAGACTCATGATATTCAGCTCGACGGCCATTCTAGGACGCCTCACGGCTACAATCTTGCACGCCTTTACGCCAGGATCAATAGACCTGTACAGCGTGAGTAGAAAGAAAACATAGTTTCATGGTAAGGCTGAAGCAAAGAACGAGATAATAACCAATTCGAGCCGTCTACGAAGTATAGATGTAGCAAGCTCTCTTAGTAGCTGATCTCACGTACAGGCTACAAATTATTGGCCTAGGGGATTAAGGCCGCTCCAGAGGGCGACACAGTTTGCATGCTGTCCGTCATCTCAATGTGAAGTCTTGGGAGCACAGAACGTACAACGGTAGGAGCCGTTCACTACCAACAAGAAAAAGCGCGCGCGACCACGCAATTTTTGATCAATGATCGCAGTTGCTACCTGAGCGACGCAGCCCCTCACCGGTGACCCATTCATGCTCCTTTACCCGACGGAACCCGCCGGCACATTTCATTTCTGCTTGAGCCTACTCCGTCTGCAGCTTCCGGAAGCTTTCACTCGAACACAGAACATACGACGTGCGGGGTGGTATTAGCTATTTGCGCTTTATACAAAAAAAAAACTGACGACAACGGCAGAAATGTGGCTAGTGTGTCTGTATAACTGCTATTGTAGTAATAAAAAAAACATCTCAATAATCTATCCCTGCAATAATCCGTTTTGCACTCAATATTAAACCACTTTTCATAATAGCCATGAGAAGATAAGAGTTACCGAGTATTGGCTAGTGTTGTCCAGTATAAGTCTAAACCCAGCTAGTGTTGGCACGCTAACGGTGGATAAATAATTATCAATGTTGAAAAGCGGTGCCTTGATAACTTTTACAAGTATGTCACTGCCGATTAACAAGTCTCGCTAAGTTGTAGCTAAGGTCCGTTAGGGCTTCCATGCGTTAAATAACTAAAATTTGAAATAGTATGATTACGCACAGTCTAAGTTTTCGCAGTAGTGAGATTCTGCTTTGTATCTTTTTTTTTTTCTACCTCTTTCTTCGAAGGCATCGTTCAAGGCGGACGCGTACCAGCTCATTGCTCTGCATCCTGAAGAGGTGCGTACGAAATGCGCCTACCTGCATGGTCTGTTTCATTTGGCTCGATATTACGTCGTCTGGTAATAGCGTCCCGTCACCCAGCGCTATCTTTTTGTTCCTATATAACTCGCTTCTGCTTTGCTAATCTCGGGATCGTGGTTTCAATACCCCCTCACCAGCGGCTGCATGTAACGACACCCATGTAATTTAAGGGCCTCACGTGCAGAAACATTTTTTTGGGGGTACAAAGGAGGGCGGTGCTTTTTGATCTGTAGTGGGGGGGGGGGGGGGGGCGTGCAGGCAGTTATGGCTGAGTGTCATTTCTTGCTGTGTGTGCTATTGCCGAAAAATCTCGGAGGAGGGGGAGTACTGGTGTGGTGTGTCACACCCTGGATGTGCCACTGTGAGGCGGAAACCTAATTTAGCAATACTCTAATTTCTAATAAACTCTGTCCGATTAATTCTGGCTACAGAATAACAAATATTTATTTATTTATTTATTTATTTATTTATTTATTTATTTATTTATTTATTTATTTATTTATTTATTTATTTATACATACTGCAGCCCCTATTAGGGCTATTGCAGGAGTGGACATACAAATGATCAGGTGATAACAAGCAGAAACAAAAACATGAGCATATGGCACAAATTTGTGGTTCATAGTACTACACAAGATACAGAATGAACAGAGCAAGAGCACAGAAAGCAAAAGAACATGGAAATATCTACTTAACACGCATGTGATATTGCACTCAGAAACTGCTCCAAAGGGAGCCCGCGGGTATCGCCGGGTAGCAAGTTCCAGAGCTCAATAGTGAAGGGAAAAAAACTATACTTAAACAAATCAGTTTTGGGGTGAAGTGGCGTAATATTTAGCGCATGTTGACTCCTGGTGTGAACAGAGGGTGGTGTGGCAAACTGCAGATACCTGTGGAGCGAGGGCAAGCGCGGCGAATTAATCAAGGTGTACAGGAGCTTTAAGCATTCTAAATGGCGCCTGGCAGATAAAGGAGTTAAATCCAAAGGTGCTAAGTTGGACGTAGGCGAAAAATCCCAGTCATATCTTCGGCAGATAAAACGGACGGCTTTTTTTTTGTATGGAATCTAGTTTTGCAATGTCGGACGCTTTGTGTGGATTCCACACGACACAACCGTATTCGAGTAATGGCCGTACTAACGTTTTAAATGTTAAGAGCTTGGTTTCTTTTGGTGCTACACGGAGAACGCGCTGTAAGTAACCTAATCTCTTCAGGGCTTTATTATACGTAATATCAATGTCAATCTGCAAGAAGTTGTCAAAACACACAGCTCAGTCTTTCTCCGTGTATTAACTGCATCCTTAATATTCTACACGTCGATCGATAAGGGCACAAGTACATCTTTCTTACCTGTAGCTCTCGTGGGTTCTGGCTTGCGCGCATGTCTACATTGACATTGTTACGGTATCGCCAAAGCCAGTGCGCGATCATATTTTAGGGTTTTACATCCCAAGACCACGATATGATTATTAGAGACGCTGTAGTCAGAGGGCTCCGGAAACTTCGGCTACCTGGGTTTCTTCAATTGACGTGCGCCCAAATGTAAGCACGCGAGAGACTGTAGAATTTTGTCTCTTCGAAATGCGGCTGCTGCCGCAGGGATTTATTCCAGCGACCTTCGGATCAGCATTCGAGTGCTCACGCACGCACTATACACTCGTTTTTCTTGTTCCACGACGCAGTTGATCCTGGGAAACGTAGGGATGTTCATATTCCTCACTGCCGTCATTGAGGTGAGACTCACTTCTTAATCTCTATCCACCCTTTTCTTTATTTTCCTGTGCTGCGCCCTGGTGTCTTGGTACAGCAGCCGGATCAAACAATACAGTCAAAACAAAAGTTTCCGGCATTGAAGGGCATTTCACGAGTTTTTCGCTAGTGATGAAAGGCGCATGCGGCGTGGCATAAGAAAAAGATGCGGATCTACTCCAGGATTGCGATAGCTGCCAAGACGAAGACTGAGCTCATGTAACGGAGAGCCGCGCGATAAAAAGTTTCCTCTATTTTTGGGGTGTTGTCTAACAGTTATAATTGATCTGCTGGTTTCCTTTACCCACGTTCATGTACTCTGCTTTCTCTAAAAAGCAAGGTCTCAGTCACTTCTCTCAAGAATGCTATGCCATAATTCGCACGCTGTTTCAGAACCAGAAGCACCTATTACGCGATGGTAAGAAAATGAACGTCGCACTAAATATACATTATTACCTTTTGGTGACAGAAACATACCACGTTATTAATATTGTGTTTTGACACAATATAATGACGCGGTATCTACAGCTTATTTCCGCTAGTCTGCGAAATACACGCCTATCGCTAAACGCTCACCTACAGCACATTAACCAGAGATCATTGGAGCTTAAGAGATTGGTAACCGACCGGCATTCCTATAGTAGTGTTTGCGCATTCGTGAGCGAACTGTTGATTAAGTTGCACTAGGAAAAGCTCCAATACATTAACATTTATCTTTCGCATAGACACCCACGCATTCCGGATTGATGGTTTCACATAATGCACAGGCATGCGCAAGTTCGCTTTCGTCTTTCTTCACTTTTAGAAAAAAGTGGGTAACGATTTAGAGTACTAGCAGTGGCACTAGGTATTGTACTCACACCTGATCAGGCCTCACACCTGATGAAGTTCTTTTGACAGGGCAGCGCTGACTTCCTCATTGTGTCCGTAGTAGCGCACCCAGTTTTTCGGATAAGACAAGGTTAACTCCTTCCAGTGGCACCAGTCTGGTACATGGAGTGTCCTCGAACGGCTATTCCATGACGAGTTGCTAACAGCATCAGCATCTCCATCCTCATCCGTCTATGCAAGTGAACTCTATTTTGAGTCACCTCCAAATGCGTCACCTAATGCGTTTTCACGTGTGCAGGTGGCGTTCGTGAGCCCCTTGATTGTCTACCAGCAGGGATTTTACATGAGAAAGGAGAGGGAGGCAGCGGTTGCATCCGATGAAGTGCACGCTCAAGCCCAGACATCGACTGGTCACCGAGAACACTCTGGAGACGACTACTCCGACGAGCTGTCCATTGAAGCCGATGGCGACCGTCCAGCGAGGTCAAGCGACCTCCCCACCGCGAGCTCCGGGTACACCGGCTCGGACAAGAAGTGAACGCACGACATTCCGAACCATGTACACAATCTGGACGTTGTTTGCTATATCAATTATCGTTACCACTCGCTATTGGTGTTTGGGTGTAATTTTATTACGAGTTGACGTGGCAAAATGGCCACATGTCAATAGCCGCATTTAATAAAAATACGTGGGCAATTTCTTGTTACTTGTCAATGTCCTGTTTTGCATTTTAATGGCTCCAAAAGTTGTGCCGAATATAAAAGTTTGTTAAACAGTATAGTAACACACATATATAGTTTAATTCGGGAGATGTAGACGGGTGTTGAGAATCGAATGTAGAGGGGATTTTTTACGAAGCCTCCTTCCATTGGTCAGACACAGCCAAATGTATCCAATAGACAACTGCGCGTACTTCGAAGGAGTAATAAGAAAGTTGAGGGTTCAAATCCCGACGACGGAGTGATTTTTCATTCACTTTAATTCGTTTCCACCTACGTCATACTTAGTTTAAACTATATGTATACAGTTAAGGGCAATTATTGTATAACCTTTTCTTCACCTAATTTACTGTATGTCGGATGCACATGCACGCTCGAGAACAAGTATCGCGAAACGCGTTGCTGCCACGCAGGAATGTGACGCAACAATGGCTTTTTTATTGCGATTTTTTGCGAGCCTCGGCGAAGCGTCACTTTGTGATCATCTCCATGGGCATGTGTCCGACGCACCCGAGTGCCTGCAGAGAAACGTCCCCTATCGGCGTGATTTTCACGACCGACGTGCTGCAGTGGGGCAAAGACAGGCGCAACCAGGCTTCGGGTGGAAGTTGCAGTGCCCTGCGCAAACGCACGACGCCATTATATAGACTTTCCATCTTATCTCTCTCGACCATAGACGTCAGAGACCAATAGGTAAGCATGAAAAGAGCAGTTCGCTTCCTTATTGAGATTCCTTATCAGCTTATAAGCTTGAATATCGCGATTTCCGACCATCACACTTAAATCCATGGAAATTTCCCCGCTAAGGTTCGAGTCCTGTCGACTGCGCCATTGTAGAGAGAGAAACAACTACAATACTCGTTCATTGGGATGGCTGTTTTATTTCTATTCTGTACCAGTATATCCTAACATCCCTGATTATATATGAATTTACAATCCTCTGGTGGACACTATAGGCACCATACAGTGAGCTTCATCGATTTACACGTCCCAGACGGCTCCATACGGCTCCGGACGCCGGCACCAGATTCGTTTTTCTCGGGGACCAACTGGAAGCTCGGCCCACTGGTCCGGGATCACTCAGACGAATGTTCGTCTTTCGCGTGCCTGGTGGCCTGCGGGCGGCCCGGGACCGCCCGAACAATTTCTTTCGGGCAGCTGGCAGACGACAGCGCGGTGCGCATGCTGTGCGGCCATCTTAAGTTAGACGCGGGAAATTTGCTCTCTCTCTGCTTTTCTGTCCGCTTCTCGCATGTTTCTGGATTTCGCATTGTTTGCGCACCCAGTTCTTGTCATCAGTGTTCCGAGCCACGTCGAGCATGTGCGCATTCCCGAAGGTCGGGCAAACACGCGTTATACTCGCTAGGAGAAACAGCGGTCGAACGACCGCGCCGGTCTACGATGCGCACGCGCTCGAGTAGTTCACTTACAGTAAGTTGCATCACAACAGAAATAGGTATAATTCACTACCTAACTGCTGTTTAGGTTGCAAATGGGTCAGCGTTGTGGCCTGTGTCACAGCTATGGAGGGAGCAAACGGCATAGCCTGGCATAGCAGACGCCACAACGGATGCAGTCAGCAACAGGCGCGCAGATGGCCCGAGGCCGCTCTGGTTTGGCTCGGGACTTTTAGATCACGTGTACGTGACGTAGCCGCCTGTGAGACGAGGCGTCCGCGGGGCGCCAGTGAGTGATCCGGGACTTGGTAAATTGAAGCTCAGTAATGAGATGGGGTCGGTCAAAGTGGAATGCCATGCGCGCGTTTCCTTCGCTGCATGAGCGGGTGGGTTGTGGCCGGGCATCACGGGGGACGCGTGCACCCGTCCGTGTCCGGCGTGCCCCTCACAATTAACGTCAACGAATTCGGGACGAGGCAGTGCGAGCAACGCAGCTCCCTCTGGTCAGTGTGCGGTGCTCAAGGGAACGTAACTTTCAGCGGAAAAGCCTGCGTCGGCCCGAAAGCGTACAACCACCTACGCACTTCGTGCGTCGAAACGCACTAGCTGCGCCTTCACTTGGTCTTTGCGGCATCCACGTGATTTGCGGGTCCCAGCTTGTGTTCAAAAAAAGTCTCTTACGAAAAAGAATTGTTTCGTACGAGAGAACCTTGCATAAGAGGGCGTTATAATACTGGAGGCCTATACTCAGTTTCATACATCATGTACAACGCTGTCAAAGCTAGCGCTCTTGTTTGCGCTGTGTACTGCCGCGACCAAAAAGTGGTGCGTCGCTTGGGGTGTACGAGAATCAATAAATGCTTCTCGGGAAACTTCTAAGCATACATATTTGTCATCAGGTTAAAAAACAAACGCCTGTGTTGTCGGATAAACAATCCAAATATGCGAGTTGGTAATTTATGTTTGTCGCTTTCGTATCAGGTTTTCGCTCTCCGCGCGACCCGCGCCGCCGTTACGATACGAAAGCGACAAACATAAATTACCAACTCGCATATTTGGATTGTTTATCCGACAACACAGGCGTTTGTTTTTTAACCTGATGACAAATATGTATGCTTAGAAGTTTCCCGAGAAGCATTTATTGATTCTCGTACACCCCAAGCGACGCACTACTTTTTGGTCGCGGCAGTACACAGCGCAAACAAGAGCGCTACCTTTGACAGCGTTGCACATGATGTATGAAACGGAGTTAGTCAGGTGACGTTTCTTATAACGTCGACTTTTGCCATCAGCACCATGACAATCTTGTATTGTTGCACAAATGAAGAAATAAAAATAAAATATTCCTAACGCAGTAGAGATAACAAAGAAGTCGGCAGACCAATGGTAAGAGCACAGAAAAGCGCCCCGAATGCAGCCTCTGTTCAGCCTTTTATCGAGCATGCGCAGATCTAAGGGGCTCGGCAACACCTCTTGAGCATGGTCAGAAAACGATGACGATCGGTATAGTCCAGGCTTCCGAGAACACGCAATCCAGATATTACAGCGCGGCACACGGCCTGCAACCTACAATTTATTCTCGAAGTCTGCTATAAATCGCTCCCTCTTCTCTCTACGAGTGATGTCATATGCCCAAATTACTGCGTCATATACACTATCGGGGAGGAAGCGTGCACAGCACGTCTCGCACGCGCTCGCGATCGAAGAAAAAAAAATTGACAGCAGATCCACGAGGTGAATGATGATGAGATTGGGCGAAGCTCCTGGAAGTAATACCGTGAAATTTTCTTCCACTAATTCGCCCGATAAAAAACACCTGGCGAGAGTTGATCCAGGCGCTTAAAGACCGTTATATCGGTACTGATGTGGTTCCGCCATGTACATTAGAGTACATCGGCAGCGAGAATGCCACATTAGACGCCGCAATCACGAAAGAAGAGGTTTTCGCGGCAGCCCAGGCAGCCAATCGGAACTCTGCGCCGGGGTCGGATGGTATAACAAACGCTATGATAAGAAACCTCAGCACTGAGGTTCTTGAGCAGATAACGCAATTTCTTAACGACCACTGCTGGTCCCAAGGTCACGTTCCTCCGGAGTGGAAGGAAGCCAAAATAATAACTATACCAAAGCCCGGTAAAGCACCATCGCTCGGAGCCCTGCGGCCCATTTCGCTTACTTCGTGCATGGGCAAGCTCTACGAGCGAGTAGTACAGACACGGCTTCAAAATTACATTGAAAAAGAAAATCTGTTTCCCGCTACCATGATTGGTTTTCGCTCCGGACTCTCAACCCAGGATGCCTTCCTCCTTTTAAAAGAAGAGGTCATGAGTTGCGTACCCAGGGGAGGCGAACATTTGGTCTTGGCCCTCGACCTCAAAGGGGCCTTTGATAATGTTTCGCACGAGGCCATTCTCTCTGAACTCAACACAATCGGCTGCGGAAAGCGTACATTTAACTACATTAAATCCTTCCTCTCTGGGCGGACGGCAACTATTGGGATAGGCGACACGAGGTCGGTGCCGTTCTCGATGCCAAATAAAGGCACACCGCAAGGGGCAGTCATCTCCCCCTTGCTCTTTAACATAGCTATGCGCAGACTTGCTCACGAGCTCGAAGCAATCCCGCACCTTGGATATACATTGTATGCGGACGACATCACACTCTGGGCTACGAAGGGTTCACTGGCGCTGAAAGAGCAGACCCTCCAGGCTGCTGCGACAGCTGTGGCAGAGTTCGCAAGAAAAAGTGGGCTGAGCTGTGCGCCTGAAAAATCTGAACTCATAAGAATACACAGTAAGTATTACAAAAGTAACGGTGACATAAACTTACAGGTAGACGGCCATGCCATAGCCGAGGTTACTCAGGCCCGTATACTTGGCTTCTGGGTCCAAAGCAATGGCAAAGCCAGTCACACGATAACCACCTTAAAGACTACGGTTAAACAGATAGCTAGAATGATCCGTCGCATCACTTATCATAAAAAAGGCATGAAAGAAAAGGATACTCTCCGGCTTGTCCAGGCCTTAGTTTTGAGCAGAGTGACGTATGGCCTACCGTACCACTCACTCGACAGAAGTGAGGAGAGCCAGGTGGATGTGCTCATTAGAAGCGCTTTTAAGGCAGCACTTGGTCTACCCACCAGCACACCGACCGAGCGGCTCCTAGCTCTCGGTATACATAACACTTATGCTGAGCTCAGTGCCGCAGTCCTCATGTCTCAGAGGAATCGTCTAAGTGAAACTTCAGCAGGCAGGGCGATACTCACTAGAATAGGAATTTCGCCCCACCCACAGCACATTGATGAGGAGCTGGTCGACGTAGCCCAAGAGGTCCGCAGGCGAATCTCAATCGCACCGGTGCCCAAAAATATGCATCACGACTTTCACGCTGAGCGACGTACTGCGAGGGTAAACTGGCTTCGAAAGCAATTCGGCTCAGCTTCAAATGTCGCGTACGTCGATGCGGCCAGTTTCGATTGGCAGAGACACATAATTACTGTTGTCGACAACAACATGACGCTGCTAACGAGTGCCTCCGTACGCACGACCTCGGCTACAAAGGCGGAGACGATGGCCATAGCCTTAGCCTTAAGGTTTCAGGAGCGTAGAGGGGAGCCATCAGTTATTTTATCCGACTCCCAGGAAGCCTGCCGGCTCTTTTTAAGGGGCCGCCTTCCAGCAATGGGGCTGAGGCTGCTAGGATCCAAACTCACTCACCACCATCGCTTGATCTGGTGCCCGGGACACGCAGGTCTCGAAGGCAATGAAAGGGCGGACGCTCTAGCTCGTGCGTTTTGTAACCGAGCGGAGAATCCATCTCTTTCATTGACCATGCCAATTTTACCTAGGGAGATTCTAGCTCACCAGCGCTTCACGCGTCAAAAATGTGGAACACCTCACAGATCCCTTAATGGGGAAGAGGCCACTGACCTTAGAAAAATTCAAACGGATGTATTTCCGCACCTACTGAAGTTACACGCGATACATCCAACTCTTTACCCGGCTGTATGTCCGTGGTGCGGCGGAAGACCGACTCTCTACCACATATCGTGGGGGTGCGATCGTAAACCAAGCGACATAACCAATTTTCTCGGCGAACCTTTAACACCTAGTATGGAGCAGTGGGAGGCACACCTCGCTAGCTCGGACCCAGGAGTGCAGCTCGCACTACTGGATCAAGTCCGGCGGGCGGCTAAGGCCAGTGGAGCCCTGGACGTAGGGCCCCAACCATAAAGGCTCTAAAACGCCCCTCTCCCTTTCCCCTTCAATAAAGTTTTACTCTCTGGCGAGAGACGCTCTAGGTGCCGACCAGTGCGGACGCGCGAAGATCGGCTCCTGCTTTCAAGAATGTTTTCCTGTGGTATTCACGAATTTGTCGCCGAGTTTTCAGTCCCATCGTGTGCCTAAGTTCTCAAGAAATCAGCAGATACCACCTTTGTGCTGGTGAGTGGACTTTTAAACCGTTTTTGGGACATTTTTACACGGCAACGCCACCGGGGGATTTAAGCCTAACCAAGCAGGCGATTGTCGCCGATGCGCCGACCCGGCGCCAACGTGACTCAACGCTCTGCGCGTTCCAGGACCTGCAACTGAGATTGGAATACCAAGTAGATGGAGAGAACATCTCTCCAGAGGATTGCACGGAAGACATGGGTTGGAAGGAAGCCGAAACGAGACGCTCAAGGAATAAGCAAGCCGCGGTTAGCGTTCCTGCTGCGAAGGGTTCGACCAAGGCTGGCGTTGCGGGAGACGCTCGAGCCAGTCGTAGTAGGTATGATACCAAGCATACAATCGTGCGAGCTGGACGCATGCCGCCACTACCCAAGGACTTCAGCAAAATTGTGCTACGACCACGTGGAGGATTAAATATCTCGATAATTGGCACTGGAGCCGTGGCAGACGCGATAGTACTGGCGGCCGGCATCAAAGAGGAGGAGGCTATGCAGGACATCATCTGTTCCAACTTGCAGCAGAACATTATGGTGGCAAGCACTCCGGACCAAGACAGAACTTCAAGATACCTCAAGGTCAAGCAAATCGACATTGGAGGCAAAGTTTTCGAGGTTAGCGCGTACGCCACGGCACCCCACGATACTTGTAAAGGAGTGATTCGCGGGATCCCCGTAAGCGATACTCAGGACATTTTGACCCGAAAGATTGTGAACGCGAACAACCCGCTCGCGCTGCAGGCCAAGAGAATCAAGGACACCGGGACAATCATCATAGCGTTCGAAGGACACAAGGTGCCCAGATTCGTGAGATATGGACCTTCACTTTTGCAGTGCTCCCTTTACCGCAAGAACATCGATATTTGTTACGTCTGTGGAAAGCTGGGACATCAGTCTGACGTCTGTCCGAACCCAGCTGAAACCATCTGCAGAGGCTGCGAGATCAAGAACCCAGATAGCCTGCACCAGTGCAATCCAAGATGCAGGCTGTGCGACGGTCACCATCCCACGGCAGACAAGGAGTGCAAGAACAGGTTCTTAGTGCCATACGTCGTCAGACGCAGACGTTGGGAAAGATCGCGAGCAGCCGCAGAAGCCCGGGATGCATCAATCACATCGAGTCCAGACATCAACGACAAGCAGCTTACTCCAGCCTACGGGACCCAGAGCATCCAGACTACACAAGAACAGGAAAGGCGGCCCCACTCCAGGGGGAGGTCGCGTTCCAGAAGAGGTTCTAGACGCAAGGCCCGCTCCCAATCACGGGGGCGCTCGAGTTCTCAAGGTCACCATCAGGGTAGGGATCAGCCTGGCCGGCACCCGAATGGCCAGCTGCCTGGCGTTCAGTTCGAGATCACGGCTTCACACCCGGGGAGGGCGCCTGCGGTTACATCGAAAGGCAGCTGGGCTGAGCGAGTGCGCAACGGCGCGGCAGACGTGATGACAGGTAAGCTGCCAGAGCATGACAGAATTGCACAGCTAGAGCAAGAAAACGCGAGACTTACAAAATAGAATGAGAGGCTATCAGCTGAGTTGAAGGAAATAAAAATTCTTCTCACTAAGCTAACCAGCGCGCAGTCTTCACAGCCAATGCCTCAGCCAGTTGATGTCCCTGTGGCTGAAAACGTGGGGGACTCGAGAACCACAAAAAAGAGGGCAGTCATGGCAGAACACGTGGAAGCCAACCAAACGACCATGTCAGATATGAAAGAGGTCTTTGACACGCTCAGCAAAGTAGTAGCTAATCTTAGCGAGCAGATGGGTAGGCTACAATCAAGCGTGGCGGCACTGGAAGAGCATATGACTTTGCGCATTACAAAGGTCGAAGCATATCTGCACAACACAGCAAGGCCTCCTCATGCACCAAACTCACCCCTTCGGCCACCAATACTAGTGGTACCAAACCTGTCGACAGGTGCAGCATCAGGCTCTGGCCGCCCATGTAATAACCATGATGGAAGCGCTACGTGAAGCATTTCGTATCTGGCAATGGAACTGTAGAGGTTACCTTAAAAAGAAGGCAACCCTACAGCAGTATATCAGGAGCAGCCAAGAAAAGCCTCATATTATATTATTACAAGAGACCCTTTCACCACAAGCAACGTTGCCTGGATTCCGGCCTGTAATAGGGGATACTGAAGGGAGGGGAGTTTGCACCTTCGTATGCAACAAACTAACGCACGTAACCCACGACCTCAAGATAGAAGCAGGCCGGTTGGAACACGCTATGGTAGAGATCGTGCCAGGTACCAGCAAACGTCAGAGCATTTTCATTCTTAATATATATACAGCAGTCCAAAGGAACAAAAGCAAGGGTTCAAGACGGTTCTAAAGAAAGCTGTTAATATCGCCGGGGAATGTCCACTCGTCATAGCAGGTGATTTCAACGCCCCTCATCATACATGGGGTTACAAGTACAACACTGGGAAAGGAAATCGACTTTGGCAAAGTGCCAGTGAACTTGACCTCACCCTAATCACAGACCCCAGCATACCAACAAGGCTTGGTACATCTTGCTGCAGGGATTCTACCCCGGACCTTACATTTGTAAGGAACATCAAGAAGCCCCAGTGGATGAACCTTGCTGTAGACCTAGGGAGTGACCACTGTATTCTTGCCACTACCTTCTCTGTGGAGCGTAAAAAGCAGAGAGAATTTCACTTCACAGACTGGGATAAGTTCAGGAAGATAAGGATGGAAAGGGAACAAGATAGCCACAGACAAGGCTTGGAGCAGTGGGTCAAACAGATTAAAGATGACATCAAATCCGTCTCTTCCACCATTACCACAGATTTTCCGGTTGAAAGAATGGATAGCCGGCTCGCTCATCTTCTTGAGGCAAAGCAAGCACTACTGAACCGTTGGAAGGGTCAGCGCCTGAACCGAAGACTGAGGAAGAAGATAGCTGAGGTAAACAGATCAGTCGAGGAACATTGTCACGCACTATCCAGGCAGAAATGGGACGAAATCTGCAACTCCGTCGATGGTCAGATGCGCAATGGCAAGACATGGAATATGTTAAAGCATCTCCTCAACGAAAACACCACCAAAACAGATCAAAAGCATGTTATCGCTCGAATTTTGCATAAAGAGATAGGGCGCACTACAGAACAGCAAGTTGTGCAGCGGCTCGTGCATAAGTACCTCCCAATCAATAGAGGATTGGCACCACCAAGTAGACAGTACCAGGGCAGGCCCAATTCAGGTCTTGAGGGCGACTTTAACATCGAGGAGATCAGAAGAGCCTTGCATGATCTCAACGGCAGGTCGGCCCCTGGCCCGGACGGTATATCAAACAAGGCACTTCGTAACCTTGATGACGATTCAATTGAAACCCTGAAGGATATGATCAATGCAGCATGGAAAGAAGGCAGGGTGCCAGAGCAGTGGAAGCTGGCCAGCACGATCCTTATTCCTAAGCCAGGAAAGCCCCCTAACTTGGACAACTTGAAGCCAATATCCTTGACATCATGTATCGGCAAGGTTGCAGAACATGCCATACTGCACAGGATAAACAAGTACTTGGAAGATAACGACATATATACACACAATATGGTTGGATTCAGGGCAGGGCTATCCACACAAGATGCATTGAAGCTTATCAAACACCAGGTCATCGACAATGAAACCAGAGACGTGAGAGCCATTCTGTGCCTAGATCTAGAAAAAGCGTTTGACAACATCCACCACTCATTCATACTCGAAGCAATTTCCAAGCTTGGTCGGGGGAAGCCTTCTATGACTACGTATGGTCCTTTCTTACAGATCGGAAAGCCGTGATGAAGATTGCAGATATCGAGACAGCAGCAATCGAACTAGAAGCAAGGGGCACGCCGCAAGGGGCAGTGATTTCGCCAATGCTGTTCAACATTGCCATGATTGGACTGTCAAAGAAATTATCGAGCATTGAAAGATTGAAGCACAGCATCTACGCAGATGACATTACCATCTGGTGCACAGGTGGAAGCGAGGGGCAGATTGAGAGCGCTCTGCAAGAGGCGATTGACACCGTAGAAGAGTACCTTCGTCCTTCCGGGCTCAAGTGCTCCTCGAGTAAGTCAGAACTTTTGCTGTATCGGACTGCACGCCGGGGACCGAAGCCCAGGCGATGGAAGCCGTTAAACCAGATAGACATCCACCTCCGTAGAAATCAAGGGGATGCCATCTAGAGGGTCGACTCCATCAAAGTCCTGGGCATGCTGATAGAGTCTACCGGCGCCAACAGCAAATCTATAGCCAAGTTAACTTGGAAAACAGACAGTGCGGTGCACCTCATACGCAGAGTGGCCAACAAAAGAAATGGGATCAAGGAAGACAACCTCATCAGGTTGATGCATGCGTTTGTTCTAAGTCACTTCACGTACGAGGCAGCAATGCACAACTGGTCAAGAGCAGAGTCCGAGACACTAAATGTGCTCCTCAGGAAAGTTATCAAGAAGGTCCTGGGCCTACCCATACATACCAGCACCGAGCGTCTGCTTGAGCTTGGCATTCACAACACGCTCGAAGAAATAGCAGAAGCCCAAGAGAGAGCACAGTTTGCAAGGTTATCTACAACAAGGTCGGAGAGAATGATCCTGCAGGAGCTGGGCCAACACCCAATGGCAATCAGACGCAATTACAATGATATCCCCGACAACATCAGGGAGAATATCACGGTGTCTCCTATACCAAGAAACATGCATCCAGAACACAACGTCGGAAGAAGAGTAGCGAGGGCCAGGACTATACTTCGTCAAGTCTCAAACGAGGAACGAGGGGTCGTATTTGTTGACGCGGCTTCCTACGCCAAAGGGAAAGCGTTTGTGGCAGTGGTGGTCGATGGGGCTGGCCATGTCGTCAACTCAGCGACGGTCAGGACGAAAGACCCAATCATTGCGGAACAGGTGGCCATCGCCTTAGCACTCAAGATGGATAACATTGAAGTCGTCTACAGTGATTCCATGGCAGCACTACGGGCGTTCGCCAAGGGGGTGGTCTCTGAACAAACGCTGAGAATACTGCAAGGCAAGAACATAACGCATCATCTTCTGAGTTGGTTCCCAGCTCACCTTGGGCAAATCAACGATTCCCCTCCCAATCTCAATGAAGCAGCACACGAGGCGGCGCAAGAACTCTCCAACCGCGCCTCCCCGGGGATGCGTTCTACCGGTGAAGGGGATAACCGGGAAATTCTTACAACATATAACGAGCTCACTAAACATTTCTACCTGTCTAGAAAAATTTTCCCTCCACCTCACAAAAATCTAACCCGGCCCCAAGCACTTACATTAAGGCTTTCGCAAACGCGGATGTACCCTACTTTGAAAATGTTACACATCATGTACCCTGACCTATACCCAAGTAATCTTTGTCCACATTGTGGGGAAATAGCTTCATTAGAACACATGCTCTGGCAGTGCACCAAATTCGCTCATTTATCGAACATCACCTCTGCCAGATGGGAGGCGGCAATCCGCAGCTCGTCCTTGGCAGATCAGCTCTGGGCTGTCCACCAAGCCCGCGAGGCGGCTGAGGAGCTTGGCATCTCAGTCCCCACGTGGGAGCTGCCCGCAACACAGTGATCTGTGTTTTGGAGGACCAAATAAAAGTTTATCCAATCCAATCCAAAACACCTGGCGTCTTTCGTTAAGCAGCTGGCGTCTTCTTTTTGTTTTGCTTTAGAAACATCTGGCGTCTTTTTCGTTTTGCTTTTAGAAAACATCTGGCGTCTTTCGTTGGTTTATTTCACCAATCAACGGCGTTTTGAACAAAAAATTTTATTGTTTAATCACGCACAGGAGAAATCTCACCAAGCACTACCTTGGAGGTAAACAATGGCTGCTACTGGGAATGAGAGACAGCAGAAGTCGGCTTTTAACACTTCTACTAACGTTTCCTACTGGAACATGCCAATTGCTGCTAATGGGGAATAAGACACAGGAGCATTCGGCTTTTAGTTAACGCGCACGCCGCGAACTTTTTATTGTTCTACAAAGCACAGGGGAAATCTCCCACTAGCACCGCCTTGCAGGTCAAAATGTAACACTTGTTACACACTACGACTACGAGGGAGGAACGGGTGCCGCTTTAAGGAGCTTCGCCCCTAAAAAGTGCTCGAGGTTACGAGGGACGCATGGGCTTTCCCCGTTGTGATCCCCGCGCCTGTGTAGCTTTCAGCACGCTAGCCGATACGAGAGGAGAGAGAAAGCGTTTCATGCGTGTGACATATAAATCTCCAACTGCGATCATATTCATTGAATTCGGAAAATTTTTGCGGTATGTGATTCGAGAAGCGGCATGCGATAATAGTGAGATAATTGCGTTATAACTCAAAAACGTCTTGCAGAGCCCCTTAAACATTTGTTCTTCCTTTTGGCTGCTTTTTGGCCATTCATTTCTTGGGTTTTACTGCGTCTCCTTAGACTTGCAAGTCTGACCCTTGCCTTGCAGTGACTATATGGTTCGAGATCACGTCGGACTCCGAAACTATACGTCACAATCAGGTATACGTTCACTCAGGTCAGGCGATGCATAACTATACCTGCACACCCAGTAGCGAATCACGTTCGTGTGGCACACGATGATCTCGTGCGAGTCGTCCTTCTGAGTGGGAAGAGCCCGGTGGAAGTACTTGCGGAAGCCAGCTTCGATGCGGGCGCCCTCTACGAAAAACTAAGCAGGGAAACACAACTCTCAGCTGCAGTGTCCCATCAAAGGCACGAGGCAAATATTTATCATTCGAACTTCAAGTCTACGCGGTATACCGTTAAACCTCGTTATAACAAACACTGCTATAGCGAATTATCGAATATACGGAACTTAACCCAAACTTTGGTTGGCTGCTGCTCGTATTAGTGAGATTACTTATTTTCAGAAAGGAGCCAAAAAAGCGAGAGCCTACACGATGTCGCTTGTAATTAAACACAACTTGTTCTTGCTTAGGGGAGCGCGGATTCGGTTAGGAAAAGAGCACACGACCGAAGCGGCCCTCACTTGCGAATGAATTTATCGTCTATTTGGATATGTTTGTGTCAGTGTCTGTTTGCAGTGTGCAAGCGCTTAAGCTTTCCTGGCGTGAAGCTTTTTCGAATAAATTCAATTGCAAGTGAGCGTCCTTTACGTCGTGTATTCTTTTCCCAACCAAATGCGCGCTCCCCTATACAAGATGCCGAACCAACTGGCCCGACAGCTGACCAAACTGAAACATTTTCTTCGTGCGAGGCCCAAAACTCCAAAATCAGCATGACACGGAAGCTAAATTGTAGAAAACAATCCGCAACCCCA
Organism: Rhipicephalus microplus; assembly: GCF_043290135.1. Lineage (NCBI taxonomy): Eukaryota > Metazoa > Arthropoda > Arachnida > Ixodida > Ixodidae > Rhipicephalus > Rhipicephalus microplus. The sequence continues at coordinate 24,212,289 of NC_134702.1, forward strand.
ATTTTTTTTAATGCAATGTGCAGTGCTGTGAAAAGCCAGCAGACGAAGATAATATCCTCGTTGAAATAAGCATGAACGCAAGTCTGTTTTGTGAAACGAGCTTTGTTCTGTTGTAATATCACTCTTTCATGTCCCGATTTCTACATATGGGTTGAAATAACACAAGGGTACAGGTAAGCACTATCTCATAATTAGGTGTACTGTTACGAAGATCACACGTAAAGAACCAATTTATGGTCCCTATGCTGCTATACCTTATGTAGAGGTGAGACTGTATTCGAGCATAGATAAATGAATAGAATATCGAATAAAATATTCGCCGAATGCTATCTACACGAGGCACAGTTCCTACAAAATACAAAACGAAAACACGCACTGTATCGCATATGCAGTATTTCTGTAACAAAATTTGAAACACTTTGCCCTTTAAGCGTTACTAACTGCAAATTACGGTACCCGGTCATGTGCGTATACAAACGCATTTTGCTGCGGCACCATGACAGTACACGTCTTATGTATTGTCAAAACTCCAAAATGAACTTCGAACTTCAAAATAGCCGTTAAGGTAATAGTGAAAAATTAAGCTAGAGGCTGTTCAGAATCGCTCAGAAGGGTACATCTTATCAAATTATCATCGAACATCCAGTGTAACTGCCATGAATGCCGCCCTTAACCTTACATCACTTGCCAGGCGCAGAAAGCTAGCACGCCTCTATATATTTAGCAAAATATATTATCACAATCACATTTTAAAATCGCGTTTAATACAGCCTGCTATTTTTATATTGTCTCGTTTAGATCACAACCTCAAAGTGTACATTTCTCGCGGCAACACGTTGACGTACTTCGGTTCGTTTCTTCCGAAAACTTGTGACTGGAATCACCTGTCCACATCATTCGTCGGTATTACTAACTCTGACACATTCCGCGATGTCATTAAATTGATCACTTTGACTTCACTACAAGCTTACTTCATGCTGTGACCTCTTATCTGTTTCTTATTTCTCATGTATACACTGGGCTTTTCTGTTCAATATGCCTTCTTGTATTTTTATTTTACTTATTTCCTATATTGATGTATTACAGATGTCTCAGTTGGAATGTTATCTTCTATTTGTTGTTGTTTTTCGCCCCTCCTCTCTATAATGCTGTAAAGCCTTGGTGGTACAATAAATAAAAAATAAATAAATAAATAAATATTACGTACCTCTAAACGACTAAATCGTCAATACTATCGACAAGAGTGCTTTAATAGAAAATGACTAAAATGGAGGAAGCGACAAGTGCGACTGTTGCAGGACATCCTAGCCTAACGTCGTGGAAACACGGTACGATTCTTCAACTAATACTCAACTATTCGTTTAGAAACGAAATGAGAAGTGCAGTTCATCGTAAGGCGGTATAACATGCTCCGTTTTTCATACCAAAGAATTTCTTAGGAAAGAATTTTTTTCTAAAAGATGTTGGACACCACCCAGGAACTTCGAATCCCTTCGGTGTTTTCCAAATCCCGGCGAATCATTCTCGTTTACAGCTATATACCATGCGATCTTGAAGCTCATGTTTATTTTTTTATTTTTTTTTATTGAAAAGAGGAATGGCAACGAATGACATGGTATACCACGCACTGCCATTCCATTTATGCTTCTACACGTGGCTGGTACGTGGATGATGATGATGATGATGATGATGATGATGATGATGATGATGATGATGATGATGATGATGATAGGTGGCTGTTCCCTTTGAATCGGGTGGTCACAGATAGTGTGACCTAGCCGGTAAGAAAAGAAAAAAAGAAGAAAGAAGAAGGCAAGAGATAAAGTCTCGGAAGAGACAGCGGGGCACACACTTGTCACATAAGTCATTTTGCACTATATAAGTGCCGTGTCTGTCCTGTCAGTCCCTATCGCAACAGCCTTCCACCAGATGGCGCGCCATCTGTGATGCAGCGCCATCTTTTGTATGCATACTCCACGACGTTACAGTGCTATAATAATAAAAGAAAAAAAGCTTACATTTCTGTCACTCGGATTCCAACCAGTGTACCGAAAGGGCGGCTCGGGTGGCACTGGCGCCCCCTCGCAGATGAGCTCGCAGGGCTCCTTAGAAAGCGACGGAAGGTGTTGGTGGATGATTTCGGCCGTCTCGGTGGCTCGACACATCGTCGAGTGGATAATCCTCGTGAAAGGAATGCCCATCTGCTTCAACCGCTCACCAGTCATGTCCGCCTGCTTGCGACCTGCAAAAAAAGAAAAAAAAACGGGAGCCCACTAAAGTGGATCAACGTCAGCGAAGGACAACCTTAGAAAGTCCGTCCTTGCGGCACAATTCGTGACGCCACCTGTTTGCTCACGTGAAGTCAGGATGAAATACTGTCTCTTACCATAATATATATATATATATATATAATGCCACCTAGAGTTGTGAGCCGGCAAGCCCTAGCGAGCCGAAAAGGGCAAGGAGAACGAAGAAGAAGTGTGGTTAGCGCCTCGTTTCGAAGATACACGCTCGTGTCTTTCTGCCCCGCTGTTCCTGTCCCTTCTCTACGGCTCTTGGTACGTGACAAACTGGTGGAGGTGCTGGGTAATCTATGCACCGTACCCCTCCACATACCAGGAACACAAGCGTCGTACCGGTGGTCACTCCTGTGCACCGCGCCAGCAGAAGGATCCGAGGGCAATCCCCTGAGTTTGGACTGCTCGCAAACGACATGGCAGCTCCGACCAGCCATGCCGACACCAACCCAACCGGTACGAACGGCACAACGCCGCTCCATTGCACATTACTCACACCGCGAATGCCAAATCCTTTTCATGGCACTGCACTTGAGGATGTGGAAGATTGGCTTGTCCATTACGAGTTCGTTGCCGTGCACAACCAGTGGGACGACGCAGACAAGCTGCGGCACGTCTATTTCAGTCTTTTGGACGGCGCACGTGTCTGGTACGAGAACCGGGCAGGTATTCTTACATCATGGGAAGACTTCAAACGCCGACTTCTTGCGACATATGCAAGCCCTGACCGTCGGGAGAGAGCTGAGCGCGATCTGCAGTCCCGCATACAACTACCAAATGAAGGGGTTGCGATGTATGTCGAGGAAATGACGCGCCTCTTCCACCGAGCTGACCCCGGCATGCCAGAAGAAAAGAAGGTACGGTACCTCATGCGCGGTGTGAAAGAGCAACTTTTCGGTGGGCTTGTACGCAGTCCACCCAAGACTGTGTCAGAATTTCTCACGGAAGCTGTCACCATCGAAAGCACCCTTAGGCACCGGGCCCCGTCATACGAGCGGCACGTCAATGCTTCAACTACGGACTACTTTGGAGCTTTCGGTGGCCAAATGGATTTTTTCCGAGAGCTCATACGTTCAGTCATCCGCGAAGAACTCCAGAAGCTGTCAGTGCCCTCGCAGCCCCCTACCTCTTCGTTCTCCTCGACAACGCCTCGTCACGTTCTCAACAAAAAGCGCCACACCAGAGCATAATCCCGACCACGATCGAGTATGTCTGCGGGTAATTGACGATGCTGTGACGATACCACCGCGCTCAAGTGTTATGGTTCAAGTGGCTGGTAACAAATCAGCACACGGTGAAATGGTGGCGGAGAGCAATCGATCCCTGCTCTTTTCCCAAAGTGTCTGCGTAGCACGAAGCCTAGTAGACCTTCACGATGGCCATTGCGAGGTACTTGTTACGAACTTCAGCTACGAGCGCCGACACCTTTTCCCTGGTACTGTCATCGCCTATGCCTACCCAGTAACTAATGTGACTGAGTGTTTTGCTTCCGAGGCAACCGATAATACCGAAGCACCTCTCCGGGGCGTCGACATAAATCCAGCGCTTTCTGACGAAAACAAACGAAGGCTTAACGACCTGTTGATAGAATTCCACGCCTGTTTTGCACGTTCATCGAGAATCCGCCAAACATCGATTACCAAACACCGTATTATCACCTACGGCGATGCGCACCCTATACGGCAACAGCCTTACCGCGTTTCACCAACCGAACGACGCGCGATTCAAAAGCAAGTGAAGGAAATGCTTCAAGACGGTGTAATACAGCCATCAAGTAGCCCTTGGTCATCGCCAGTGGTCCTTGTAAAGAAGAAGGATGGTACACTTCGCTTTTGTGTCGATTATAGGAAGCTGAATAACGTCACAAAGAAAGACGTGTACCCGTTGCCTCGAGTGGACGATTCTCTTGACAGGCTGAGGCGAGCAAAGTACTTTTCCTCAATCGACCTCAAAAGTGGTTATTGGCAAATTGAAGTCGATGAACGTGACCGCGAAAAAACGGCTTTTGTAACACCTGACGGCCTGTATGAGTTCCGAGTGCTCCCATTCGGCCTCTGTTCCGCTCCGGCCACATTCCAACGAATGATGGATACCGTTCTCGCTGACCTCAAGTGGAAAAGTTGCCTCGTCTATCTAGATGATGTCGTTGTCTTTTCAAAAACGTTTGACGAGCACCTTCATCGCCTTCGGAGTGTTTTTGAAGCCATACGATCCGCTGACCTTACCCTCAAGCCAGAGAAGTGCCATTTCGGCTACAATGAACTGAAGTTCCTCGGTCACGTTGTGAGCGCTGCAGGCGTTCGGCCCGATCCCGAGAAGACTGCCGCTGTGGCCTCTTTTCCAGCTCCGACAGACAAAAAAAGTCTTCGGCGATTTCTGGGGCTCTGCGCCTACTATCGCCGTTTTATTGAAAACTTCTCTAAGGTTGCGGAGCCTCTCATCAGACTTACGCGTGACGACACCCCATTTCAGTGGACTGACGAACAAGCGACTGCCTTTGCGGAACTGCAACATCGATTGTGTTCCCCTCCTTTACTCGGTCATTTCGATGAGGACGCTGACACAGAGGTGCGCACTGACGCAAGCAACATTGGTCTCGGAGCTATCCTGCTGCAAACACAAGATGGGATTGAACGTGTGATTGCCTACGCGAGCCGCACTCTATCACGTGCCGAAACCAACTATTCAACGTCAGAGAAGGAATGTCTCGCGGTAATATGGGCGATTACAAAGTTCAGGCCTTATCTATATGGGCGCCCATTCAAAGTTGTGAGTGATCACCACGCTTTATGTTGGTTGGCTAACCTCCGAGACCCCTCTGGGCGATTAGCACGATGGAGTCTGCGACTTCAGGAGTTCGATATCACCATTGTATACAAGTCGGGTAGAAAGCATGAAGACGCCGACACGCTATCACGAGCACCTCTGGAGTCCGACCATACAGCTGTAGAAGACGACAGCACCTTCCTGGGGACTCTCAGTGGGGCGGACCTCCTCAGTAAGCAACGAGCGGACCCCGAGTTAAGACCCATCATCGATCATTTAGAAGGCAGCACCGCGTCTGTTCCTCGTCCCCTTTCACGTACGTTGCCGTCATTTTGCTTACGACACGACATATTATACAAGAAAAACACTGGTGTTGGCAGCAGATCTTATCTTTTAGTCGTCCCTCATGACCTTCGTGATGACATCCTATTAGCCTGCCACGATGAGCCGACATCCGGCCACCTGGGATACTCACGGACACTCGACCGGGTTCGAAAGCTATATTTCTGGCCAAAACTCGCAGCTTGTGTCAAACGCTACGTGAAAGGATGCCGCGAATGTCAGCGTCGCAAGTCACCACCTGTGAAGCCTGCAGGCCTCTTACAACCCATCGATCCACCGCGTACGCCGTTTGACCAAGTTGGGATGGACCTTCTTGGACCGTTTCCTATGTCTCACTCCGGAAACAAGTGGATCATCGTCGCAACTGATTACTTGACGCGTTATGCTGAAACGAAGCCATTGCCACGCGGTACAGCATCTGAAGTCGCCCAGTTTTTCATGCACCACATTGTGCTTCGTCATGGTGCCCCGTCATTCATCATCACTGACCGAGGGACAGCGTTTACGGCAAAACTGTTGGACGACATCTTCAAGCTCAGTTACACGAACCACCGCAAGACAACCGCATACCACCCCCAGAGTAACGGCTTAACAGAAAGGCTGAACAAAACGCTGGCGGACATGATTTCTATGTACGTGGATGTGCAGCATAAAACGTGGGACGAAATCCTGCCATACGTAACGTTTGCGTACAACACCGCAACCCAGGAAACGACAAGGTTCGCACCCTTCCGCCTCGTTTACGGTAGAGACGTGCAAACCATGCTAGACGCTATGATTCCTTGTGACATCGACCAGCACGAGCTACTAGCTCCCGATGTCGACGATTACATTCAGCGTGCAGAGGAAGCACGTCAATTAGCTCGCGTGCACATAAGATCGCAGCAATGTGAAGACGCCCGAAGGTACAATATCCACCACCGACAAGTCTCCTACCAACCTGGCGACCAAGTGTGGGTTTGGACTCCTGTTAGACGGCGAGGTCTCAGCGAAAAACTCCTGAGCAAGTACTTCGGACCCTACAAAGTATTACGGCGGTTGAACGAGGTCAACTATGAAGTTATTCCAGACGGAGGCTCGGCAACGACACAGCGCCACTCACCACGAACAGAGATTGTGCATGTCGTCCGCCTAAAACCTTATATTACGCGGTGATACTCGTCTTATTATGCCCAGGCAGCAAACATTTTCGTTTTTTTTTACATTGCCCGTTGGGTCTCGAACGAACTGTGAACTCTGTTAATGGTTTTTTTTTTCTCTTATGACCTACCTCAGACAATTTTTTTTTGCACCTGCATATGCCCTGTGTGCTATAGCTACCGTTTCTCTTTTTTTTTTCCCTTACCGACCCTGCTGTCCCCTTGTGTATGAGCATCGGGTCGATGCTCTAATGGGAGGGGGAATAATGCCACCTAGAGTTGTGAGCCGGCAAGCCCTAGCGAGCCGAAAAGGGCAAGGAGAACGAAGAAGAAGTGTGGTTAGCGCCTCGTTTCGAAGATACACGCTCGTGTCTTTCTGCCCCGCTGTTCCTGTCCCTTCTCTACGGCTCTTGGTACGTGACAATATATATATATATGGCCATGCAGTCACATGCCCGCCTGCCTTGTCTCGTATGACTGACATGTGCGATAAACTGATTTCGCTTTATTTTCTGCGTTTGCGACTGCGCAAGGGCAAATAACAGCGTGTAAACAAACAAAAAAACGCGAAATTCCGACTGCCTCAACACTCGGTGCTGGCGACATTCCACGTGTGTTATGAAGAGATAAGACGCGAGCAGGACATATCGCCCGAAGGAACTTGAGTGAAGGCGAAAAAAAAAAAAACTCTCCTCTTTGACCTCGACGTTGTTTAGGCGTACTTCAATGGAGCCCTGAAACATTTTTCAAAGTAGCCGTGGAATGCATTCAATAAGGAAGCTGATCGCCTCACGAATTCACCACCGCAAAAATATTTCAAAATATGCCTAGTAAGAGTGGAGTTACAAAGATTTGTCGCAGGCTGCAATCGCATTCTTTCTTGATTGATTGATATGTGGGGTTTAACGTCCCAAAACCACTATATGATTATCAGAGACGCCGTAGTGGAGGGCTCCGGAAATTTCGACCACCTGGGGTTCTTTAACGTGCACCCAAATCTGAGCACATGGGCCTACAACATTTCCGCCTCCATCGGAAATGCAGCCGCCGCAGCCGGGATTCGAACCCGCGCCCTGCGGGTCAGCAGCCGAGTACCTTAGCCACTAGACCACCGCGGCGGGGCTCGCATTCTTTCTTCGCTGGAAGCTAAGCCGAGAGGGATGGCACGGGGAACGAAAGTACGCCACTCGCGCCTCGAAACCTTCAGCCCTTCTGTCTCTTTCGTTCTTCGAATGCGTGTGTGTGCGCGCGTGTGTGGGGTTTAACGTCCCAAAACCACCATTACGAGAGACGCCGTAGTGGAGGACTCCAGAAATTTCGACTACCTGGAGTTCTTCAACGTGCACCCGAATCTGAGCACATGGGCCTACAACATTTCCGCCTCCATCGGAAATGCAGCCGCCGCAGCCAGGATTTGAACCCGCGCCCTGCGGGTCAGCAGCCGAGTACCTTAGCCACTAGACCACCGCGGCGGGGCTCGCATTCTTTCTTCGCTGGAAGCTAAGCCGAGAGGGATGGCACGGGGAACGAAAGTACGCCACTCGCGCCTCGAAACCTTCAGCCCTTCTGTCTCTTTCGTTCTTCGAATGCGTGTGTGTGCGCGCGTGTGTGGGGTTTAACGTCCCAAAACCACCATTACGAGAGACGCCGTAGTGGAGGACTCCAGAAATTTCGACTACCTGGAGTTCTTCAACGTGCACCCGAATCTGAGCACATGGGCCTACAACATTTCCGCCTACATCGGAAATGTAGCCGCCGCAGCCTGGATTTGAACCCGCGCCCTGCGGGTCAGCAGCCGAGTACCTTAGCCACTAGACCACCGCGGCGGGGCTCGCATTCTTTCTTCGCTGGAAGCTAAGCCGAGAGGGATGGCACGGGGAACGAAAGTACGCCACTCGCGCCTCGAAACCTTCAGCCCTTCTGTCTCTTTCGTTCTTCGAATGCGTGTGTGTGCGCGCGTGTGTGGGGTTTAACGTCCCAAAACCACCATTACGAGAGACGCCGTAGTGGAGGACTCCAGAAATTTCGACTACCTGGAGTTCTTCAACGTGCACCCGAATCTGAGCACATGGGCCTACAACATTTCCGCCTCCATCGGAAATGCAGCCGCCGCAGCCGGGATTTGAACCCGCGCCCTGCGGGTCAGCAGCCGAGTACCTTAGCCACTAGACCACCGCGGCGGGGCTCGCATTCTTTCTTCGCTGGAAGCTAAGCCGAGAGGGATGGCACGGGGAACGAAAGTACGCCACTCGCGCCTCGAAACCTTCAGCCCTTCTGTCTCTTTCGTTCTTCGAATGCGTGTGTGTGCGCGCGTGTGTGGGGTTTAACGTCCCAAAACCACCATTACGAGAGACGCCGTAGTGGAGGACTCCAGAAATTTCGACTACCTGGAGTTCTTCAACGTGCACCCGAATCTGAGCACATGGGCCTACAACATTTCCGCCTCCATCGGAAATGCAGCCGCCGCAGCCGGGATTTGAACCCGCGCCCTGCGGGTCAGCAGCCGAGTACCTTAGCCACTAGACCACCGCGGCGGGGCTCGCATTCTTTCTTCGCTGGAAGCTAAGCCGAGAGGGATGGCACGGGGAACGAAAGTACGCCACTCGCGCTTCGAAACCTTCAGCCCTTCTGTCTCTTTCGTTCTTCGAATGCGTGTGTGTGCGCGCGTGTGTGGGGTTTAACGTCCCAAAACCACCATTACGAGAGACGCCGTAGTGGAGGACTCCAGAAATTTCGACTACCTGGAGTTCTTCAACGTGCACCCGAATCTGAGCACACGGGCCTACAACATTTCCGCCTACATCGGAAATGTAGCCGCCGCAGCCTGGATTTGAACCCGCGCCCTGCGGGTCAGCAGCCGAGTACCTTAGCCACTAGACCACCGCGGCGGGGCTCGCATTCTTTCTTCGCTGGAAGCTAAGCCGAGAGGGATGGCACGGGGAACGAAAGTACGCCACTCGCGCCTCGAAACCTTCAGCCCTTCTGTCTCTTTCGTTCTTCGAATGCGTGTGTGTGCGCGCGTGTGTGGGGTTTAACGTCCCAAAACCACCATTACGAGAGACGCCGTAGTGGAGGACTCCAGAAATTTCGACTACCTGGAGTTCTTCAACGTGCACCCGAATCTGAGCACATGGGCCTACAACATTTCCGCCTCCATCGGAAATGCAGCCGCCGCAGCCGGGATTTGAACCCGCGCCCTGCGGGTCAGCAGCCGAGTACCTTAGCCACTAGACCACCGCGGCGGGGCTCGCATTCTTTCTTCGCTGGAAGCTAAGCCGAGAGGGATGGCACGGGGAACGAAAGTACGCCACTCGCGCCTCGAAACCTTCAGCCCTTCTGTCTCTTTCGTTCTTCGAATGCGTGTGTGTGCGCGCGTGTGTGGGGTTTAACGTCCCAAAACCACCATTACGAGAGACGCCGTAGTGGAGGACTCCAGAAATTTCGACTACCTGGAGTTCTTCAACGTGCACCCGAATCTGAGCACACGGGCCTACAACATTTCCGCCTACATCGGAAATGTAGCCGCCGCAGCCGGGATTTGAACCCGCGCCCTGCGGGTCAGCAGCCGAGTACCTTAGCCACTAGACCACCGCGGCGGGGCTCGCATTCTTTCTTCGCTGGAAGCTAAGCCGAGAGGGATGGCACGGGGAACGAAAGTACGCCACTCGCGCCTCGAAACCTTCAGCCCTTCTGTCTCTTTCGTTCTTCGAATGCGTGTGTGTGCGCGCGTGTGTGGGGTTTAACGTCCCAAAACCACCATTACGAGAGACGCCGTAGTGGAGGACTCCAGAAATTTCGACTACCTGGAGTTCTTCAACGTGCACCCGAATCTGAGCACATGGGCCTACAACATTTCCGCCTCCATCGGAAATGCAGCCGCCGCAGCCGGGATTTGAACCCGCGCCCTGCGGGTCAGCAGCCGAGTACCTCAGCCACTAGACCACCGCGGCGGGGCTCGCATTCTTTCTTCGCTGGAAGCTAAGCCGAGAGGGATGGCACGGGGAACGAAAGTACGCCACTCGCGCCTCGAAACCTTCAGCCCTTCTGTCTCTTTCGTTCTTCGAATGCGTGTGTGTGCGCGCGTGTGTGGGGTTTAACGTCCCAAAACCACCATTACGAGAGACGCCGTAGTGGAGGACTCCAGAAATTTCGACTACCTGGAGTTCTTCAACGTGCACCCGAATCTGAGCACATGGGCCTACAACATTTCCGCCTCCATCGGAAATGCAGCCGCCGCAGCCGGGATTTGAGCCCGCGCCCTGCGGGTCAGCAGCCGAGTACCTTAGCCACTAGACCACCGCGGCGGGGCTCGCATTCTTTCTTCACTGGAAGCTAAGCCGAGAGGGATGGCACGGGGAACGAAAGTACGCCACTCGCGCCTCGAAACCTTCAGCCCTTCTGTCTCTTTCGTTCTTCGAATGCGTGTGTGTGCGCGCGTGTGTGGGGTTTAACGTCCCAAAACCACCATTACGAGAGACGCCGTAGTGGAGGACTCCAGAAATTTTGACTACCTGGAGTTCTTCAACGTGCACCCGAATCTGAGCACACGGGCCTACAACATTTCCGCCTACATCGGAAATGTAGCCGCCGCAGCCGGGATTTGAACCCGCGCCCTGCGGGTCAGCAGCCGAGTACCTTAGCCACTAGACCACCGCGGCGGGGCTCGCATTCTTTCTTCGCTGGAAGCTAAGCCGAGAGGGATGGCACGGGGAACGAAAGTACGCCACTCGCGCCTCGAAACCTTCAGCCCTTCTGTCTCTTTCGTTCTTCGAATGCGTGTGTGTGCGCGCGTGTGTGGGGTTTAACGTCCCAAAACCACCATTACGAGAGACGCCGTAGTGGAGGACTCCAGAAATTTCGACTACCTGGAGTTCTTCAACGTGCACCCGAATCTGAGCACACGGGCCTACAACATTTCCGCCTACATCGGAAATGTAGCCGCCGCAGCCGGGATTTGAACCCGCGCCCTGCGGGTCAGCAGCCGAGTACCTTAGCCACTAGACCACCGCGGCGGGGCTCGCATTCTTTCTTCGCTGGAAGCTAAGCCGAGAGGGATGGCACGGGGAACGAAAGTACGCCACTCGCGCCTCGAAACCTTCAGCCCTTCTGTCTCTTTCGTTCTTCGAATGCGTGTGTGTGCGCGCGTGTGTGGGGTTTAACGTCCCAAAACCACCATTACGAGAGACGCCGTAGTGGAGGACTCCAGAAATTTCGACTACCTGGAGTTCTTCAACGTGCACCCGAATCTGAGCACATGGGCCTACAACATTTCCGCCTCCATCGGAAATGCAGCCGCCGCAGCCGGGATTTGAACCCGCGCCCTGCGGGTCAGCAGCCGAGTACCTCAGCCACTAGACCACCGCGGCGGGGCTCGCATTCTTTCTTCGCTGGAAGCTAAGCCGAGAGGGATGGCACGGGGAACGAAAGTACGCCACTCGCGCCTCGAAACCTTCAGCCCTTCTGTCTCTTTCGTTCTTCGAATGCGTGTGTGTGCGCGCGTGTGTGGGGTTTAACGTCCCAAAACCACCATTACGAGAGACGCCGTAGTGGAGGACTCCAGAAATTTCGACTACCTGGAGTTCTTCAACGTGCACCCGAATCTGAGCACATGGGCCTACAACATTTCCGCCTCCATCGGAAATGCAGCCGCCGCAGCCGGGATTTGAGCCCGCGCCCTGCGGGTCAGCAGCCGAGTACCTTAGCCACTAGACCACCGCGGCGGGGCTCGCATTCTTTCTTCACTGGAAGCTAAGCCGAGAGGGATGGCACGGGGAACGAAAGTACGCCACTCGCGCCTCGAAACCTTCAGCCCTTCTGTCTCTTTCGTTCTTCGAATGCGTGTGTGTGCGCGCGTGTGTGGGGTTTAACGTCCCAAAACCACCATTACGAGAGACGCCGTAGTGGAGGACTCCAGAAATTTTGACTACCTGGAGTTCTTCAACGTGCACCCGAATCTGAGCACACGGGCCTACAACATTTCCGCCTACATCGGAAATGTAGCCGCCGCAGCCGGGATTTGAACCCGCGCCCTGCGGGTCAGCAGCCGAGTACCTTAGCCACTAGACCACCGCGGCGGGGCTCGCATTCTTTCTTCGCTGGAAGCTAAGCCGAGAGGGATGGCACGGGGAACGAAAGTACGCCACTCGCGCCTCGAAACCTTCAGCCCTTCTGTCTCTTTCGTTCTTCGAATGCGTGTGTGTGCGCGCGTGTGTGGGGTTTAACGTCCCAAAACCACCATTACGAGAGACGCCATAGTGGAGGACTCCAGAAATTTCGACTACCTGGAGTTCTTCAACGTGCACCCGAATCTGAGCACACGGGCCTACAACATTTCCGCCTCCATCGGAAATGCAGCCGCCGCAGCCGGGATTTGAACCCGCGCCCTGCGGGTCAGCAGCCGAGTACCTTAGCCACTAGACCACCGCGGCGGGGCTCGCATTCTTTCTTCGCTGGAAGCTAAGCCGAGAGGGATGGCACGGGGAACGAAAGTACGCCACTCGCGCCTCGAAACCTTCAGCCCTTCTGTCTCTTTCGTTCTTCGAATGCGTGTGTGTGCGCGCGTGTGTGGGGTTTAACGTCCCAAAACCACCATTACGAGAGACGCCGTAGTGGAGGACTCCAGAAATTTCGACTACCTGGAGTTCTTCAACGTGCACCCGAATCTGAGCACACGGGCCTACAACATTTCCGCCTACATCGGAAATGTAGCCGCCGCAGCCGGGATTTGAACCCGCGCCCTGCGGGTCAGCAGCCGAGTACCTTAGCCACTAGACCACCGCGGCGGGGCTCGCATTCTTTCTTCGCTGGAAGCTAAGCCGAGAGGGATGGCACGGGGAACGAAAGTACGCCACTCGCGCCTCGAAACCTTCAGCCCTTCTGTCTCTTTCGTTCTTCGAATGCGTGTGTGTGCGCGCGTGTGTGGGGTTTAACGTCCCAAAACCACCATTACGAGAGACGCCGTAGTGGAGGACTCCAGAAATTTCGACCACCTGGGGTTCTTTAACGTGCACCCGAATCTGAGCACACGGGCCTACAACATTTCCGCCTACATCGGAAATGTAGCCGCCGCAGCCGGGATTTGAACCCGCGCCCTGCGGGTCAGCAGCCGAGTACCTTAGCCACTAGACCACCGCGGCGGGGCTCGCATTCTTTCTTCGCTGGAAGCTAAGCCGAGAGGGATGGCACGGGGAACGAAACGCCTGTTTCAGGTGAGAATTTGTCTGTTGTATTCAACAGCATTTATTTTTTTGCGATTTGTGCACTGCTGCCGGACGTACTGTTCCTGTGTCATCGTTTGCAAGTGAACGCATTTGTGTTGGCTAACCATGTCGAAGGATGCACGCGATACTGCTAAAGCAATCGAAGACTTACGACGAGAACTAAGAAAGGAACTTCGAGATATAAAAGATGCTTTGAACGAAGTGAAAGAACTCAGAGCAGATATTCAATCTGTAATAAAAGAAAACCAAGAGCTCAAAGCTGAAAATGACAGACTACATCGTAGAATAGAGGAGGTCGAAACTTACCAGCGCTCAAATAATCTGGAAATTAAGGGTGTCCCATCTGATGTTGAACCCCTTGATGCGGTTAAGAAAATCTGTGGTGCCATTCAAGAAGAAATAACTTCAGATGACGTCGATATCTGTCACAGAGTACCGACTGCTCGTCATGACCAAACTAATATAGTAGTCCGATTTGTGCGTAGGACAAAGAAGCTTGCCATTCTAAGCAAGTCAAAGAAAATTAGAATTGACAGCAAGGACCTGGGCAGCCAGACGTCTTCTGCAGTATATGTCAATGAGCACTTGACGAAACACGGAAAACAGCTTCTTGGATCAGCTATTCAGAGAAAGAAGGAACTGCGTTGGAAATTTGTCTGGACATCGGGGGGCAAGATATTTGCTCGTAGAAACGAAACCTCGCCTATACTAAAGATAAGAAACGCAGATGATCTTGCCAAGATGACCATGGAAGGGGGCGGAACTGCCACAGAGTGAACATTTTTTTTTTTGCACAAACTGATATACGTTCGTTTAAGATGAGCACCGATACAGCAATACCTAGTGATGGCTATCATGATAGCAGTTCTGCGAATGGTCTTCTTGGGGCTGCGCGCAGGTGCATAAAGGTTTTTCATTTAAACACACGCAGCATACGCCACAAGACAGATAAGATCCTCAGTATATTTAGCTCCCTTACATTTAGCTTTGACTTGTTGCTGTTCTCTGAAACCTGGCTAACTGTAGGCGAAGATCCACCATATTTCGAGAACTACACTTACAATGGCATGGTGCGTCCCGTTGGTAGAGGTGGTGGAGTGGCTATTTACGTCAAACAATCATTAAAGCATGAAGTTGTCCCCCAATTTTCCCTGGTTAATGAAGTTGTAGAGTGCCTCATGGTTCGCTTAGAAAAAGCATTCGCTGTGATCGTTTACAGACCACCCTCGGGGTGTAAAACAAAGTTCATTTCATTCATTGAAGACGTTTTTGAGTACTTATGTCCTACTGGTTTTCCATTTGTGATAATGGGCGATGTAAACATCGATATGCTCTCTCAGGATGCAACTTCACGGCAGTTAATAGCGCTGGCAAATTCTTTTGCCTGTAATAACGTAATTTCTAAGGCAACCCGCCTAACTGCAGAGACTGCGACACTTCTTGATATATGTTTGACGAACACACTCCCAACGTCTTGCGTTGCTGGATCGCTGGCAGTAGATATAAGCGATCATCTACCGATCTTTTGCACCATTCCTTCTTCCAATGGTACTTGCAAAAGCAATAAAAAAGTACGGTCTCGTCAGATCAACGCTGACACGCTTGGAATCTTCCGGTATCGTGTTATTGCAACAGACTGGAACCACGTGTTACAAGAAAGGGATGCTAACTTGGCATACAAGCTATTCATTAATAAACTCATGAAATGTTATGATGAAGCTTTCCCGGTGTCTGTGAAGAACGCAAAACGCCAGAAAATTAGAAAACCTTGGATAAGTAATGCGCTATTTAAAAAAATTACAAAGAAGAACAACATGTACCATGCGTTTATAAAGACACGAGATATCAAATTACTCAGCGAGTTCAAAAAATACAGAAACCATCTAAATGGTGAAATAAGGCGTGCTAAATTCAGGTATTATGAGAATTTATTTAGTAGAATAAGTGATAATCCTAGCAAAATTTGGAGCGAGGTTAGAAATCTTTCTGGTCAAATAAAACAAAGCCACATTCCTAGGGTTTTGGAAAACTCTAGTGGCCTTGGTAACCGAGAGGTGGCAACGGCAATGAATAATTACTTCATAAAAAGTTGTGATTTCGATGATGCGGGGTATGACGAGGATACACAACTGCCTGTAAATGACCGTCGCTTATCTAACTCTATAGTTCTGCACACTATCTCATGTCATGAAACCGAAGAATTAATAACAAAGATAAAAAACCATTGTGCAGCAGGTTACGATGATATTAAAGCTGTACCAATAAAATACGTCGCTGATGTTATATCACCTGCGTTGTCACATATTATTAATTTAACTCTTGTTACCGGCGTATTTCCCGATGAATTAAAAATAGCTCGCGTATGTCCGGTTTTCAAGGGTGGTAATGACCAAGAGATTGGAAACTACCGACCGATATCGGTACTTCCGATTCTGTCAAAAGTTTTTGAAAGCGCTATTAATATTAGATTACAAAAGTTTTTTGCGAAGTACAATGTAATAAGTGATGCCCAATTTGGCTTTCAAAAATGTAAATCCACCGAGCTTGCATTACTCAATATTAAAAACGAGATACTAACCAATTTTGAGAAAAAGCTATATACTCTTGGTCTTTTTGTTGACTTCCGCAAAGCATTCGACACCGTGAATCACAGTGTTCTTCTAGAAAAACTTAATAACTATGGTGTCCGTGGCGTTGCCAATAGGTTAATTCAAAATTACCTAACAGACCGCTATCAGTATGTCGCTATTAATCAAGAGACATCTCCCCGTGCGAGGGTCAACAAAGGTGTCCCACAAGGATCGATACTTGGTCCTCTGTTGTTTATAGTCTATGTAAATAACTTGTGTAGCATTCCGGATTCTCCTAAGTTAATCATGTATGCGGACGACACTAATATATTTTTTGCTGGTTCATCGATCTCTCAACTTGAAAAGTCTGTAAACACATATCTAAATAAGTTGTCTTCCTGGATTAAACTAAATAAGTTGCGGCTAAACGCGAGTAAAACTAAATATATATTGTTTGCACCCATTAATAAGCCACGGAATATAAGTCTAAGTATCTCCTTTGAGGGTCAGACTTTAGAACAAGTCAAGGTACAGAAATTCTTGGGTGTGTGGTTCCAGGAAGACCTTTCCTGGAATGAACATATAAATAAATTGGCAGCAGATCTAAGTAGAAGCGTTGGATGTATGTACAAACTATGTCCGTTATTACCACTTTGGCTAAAGAAAGCGTTATATTATACACTGATATATTCCAGGCTAAGTTATTGTGTCTTATGTTGGGGAACAACGACGGCTCAAAACTATAAAACATTACTTACACTACAAAAGAGGGTACTAAGACTATTCGAGGGATATTACGGTATGCCACAAGGTCTTAGCGCACGTCCGTTATTCCCTAAATATCTCATATTACAAGCAAACCAAATATATTATTATAAGTTATTATTGTATATCCAAAATAATAAACTATACCCCATGTACGATTCTTCTCGATGTGCTGAGTACTATCTCCGTACACATAGTATAAGAACACCGAAAACTAGAACAACCTATGGTCAACAACATATTGATTACCAAATACCGAGTCTCCTCAACAAACTGGGTGACGTACTTGACCTAAATAAGAAAACTTCCAAAAATAAGTTCAAGGAATTTCTTCTTTATAATTGTATTGAATACGCTTAATACAGAAATTTGGATTATTTATTACTTTCTGTGTCCCAATTGCTTAGAGTACACTATTTGTGTCCTTTTGTTGTTGTTTTTTAGGAATGTATGTGTCTCCTGATGCTTTCCTTACCTCACCTATTGTATATATTGCGATGTTTTTTAGGTATTTCATTACTATTTACTGTCCTGTTCTTTCTTTATATTTGTAATGGTTACATGTGTGATCATAATTTGCAAATTGTATCTGTATATAATGATGTTCTCTAATTCGGCTAAGTTGTGTATGACATGTTAATTTTAGTTTTTATTTTATTTTGCCAGACTGTATTTCGGAGCAAAAGCCTCCGTCAGGCTATGTAGCCTTTTGCTTTTGCTTCGTTTTTTCTGTTGCACGTACAGAAAAATGAATAAATCTCAAATAAAAAAAAAGTACGCCACTCGCGCCTCGAAACCTTCAGCCCTTCTGTCTCTTTCGTTCTTCGAATGCGTGTGTGTGCGCGCGTGTGTGGGGTTTAACGTCCCAAAACCACCATTACGAGAGACGCCGTAGTGGAGGACTCCAGAAATTTCGACTACCTGGAGTTCTTCAACGTGCACCCGAATCTGAGCACACGGGCCTACAACATTTCCGCCTACATCGGAAATGTAGCCGCCGCAGCCGGGATTTGAACCCGCGCCCTGCGGGTCAGCAGCCGAGTACCTTAGCCACTAGACCACCGCGGCGGGGCTCGCATTCTTTCTTCGCTGGAAGCTAAGCCGAGAGGGATGGCACGGGGAACGAAAGTACGCCACTCGCGCCTCGAAACCTTCAGCCCTTCTGTCTCTTTCGTTCTTCGAATGCGTGTGTGTGCGCGCGTGTGTGGGGTTTAACGTCCCAAAACCACCATTACGAGAGACGCCGTAGTGGAGGACTCCAGAAATTTCGACCACCTGGGGTTCTTTAACGTGCACCCAAATCTGAGCACATGGGCCTACAACATTTCCGCCTCCATCGGAAATGCAGCCGCCGCAGCCGGGATTTGAACCCGCGCCCTGCGGGTCAGCAGCCGAGTACCTTAGCCACTAGACCACCGCGGCGGGGCTCGCATTCTTTCTTCGCTGGAAGCTAAGCCGAGAGGGATGGCACGGGGAACGAAAGTACGCCACTCGCGCCTCGAAACCTTCAGCCCTTCTGTCTCTTTCGTTCTTCGAATGCGTGTGTGTGCGCGCGTGTGTGGGGTTTAACGTCCCAAAACCACCATTACGAGAGACGCCGTAGTGGAGGACTCCAGAAATTTCGACTACCTGGAGTTCTTCAACGTGCACCCGAATCTGAGCACACGGGCCTACAACATTTCCGCCTACATCGGAAATGTAGCCGCCGCATCCGGGATTCGATCCCGCGACCTGCGGGTCAGCAGCCGAGTACCTTAGCTACTAGACCACCGCGGCGGGGCTACGGGGCAATATCAACACAGGCAGACGTGTGCTCTGCATAACGATTGCAGTGCTAGCCCGCACATGGGGGATCAAATACCAGCCATGGCGGTATGCTTGATGATCGTGTACCTAGATTCAAGTGCGCGTTAAAGAACCCTAGGTGGTTTAAATTTCCGAATCCCTCCACGACGGCGTCTCTCATCATATATCGTGGTTTTGGGACGTTGAACATCAACAAATATAATTATATGTGACGAGGGCTGTAGATTTCGCATTAGGCTCGCAAAATCGGTCACGGAAATTTGCGGCCTATCGCCAGTTGCAAATTGTCTTGTGATCACTGCCAGCCGCAGAAATGAGCAAGCATTAAGATTGCGCAGTCTTTGTAAGAAAAAAAAAGAGGAACTGTCAGTTGTATCAGCTCATTGCATATCGAAAAGGTAGAGCAGTAATGCTTTGACGTTAGGAAAGGCGATAATTCCTGCAATCTATGGCGCAACGTCTTGCGAGAATGGGGAATAGAAGATGGAAGCGAGCGGCACATTCGCCCAGTGTAATTATTGCGCCGGATCGTTCTGTCTTTGCTTCTATCATTGATTGGTCGCGGCTAAGGCAAGTTTATCGAGAGATAGCTTGGTTTCGCATTTGCTTTGGGAATTAGAACGACCCCGTTGGTTTTCAGAGATTTAAATATTAAGTGACCATTAAGTATGGTTTAATTTAGGCGAGTACTACGAAACGTCTATAGCTGCGACTACATGGCTCTGAAGGAATATCCCACGTGTTTCTCTACACGACAACACACCGACTCCTTTCGGAGCAGTCGTGGCGAATGCGCAGTGAAGGATTCTATGAGCGTTCGCTTCATAACGGAGCGGTGACCTGCGCCGCGCGTATTTCGAAAAAGGAAAAAATCTTTTTGTTCTTGCTGCATACAGGTAACCCTTGTAGCTAGCGCCTCTGGCGATAACTGCACGAAATATTCATCTTGGGCCGCTGTCCGTTTTCGCGTACGCGCCACACTAGTGTTTCAATGAAGCCTTTGCGCCGGCGTTGACCTTGAAGGTCACATCAAGGTCATATTCACACAACAAGTAGATTACCGGGTTTGTAATGGGAGGGGCTATCGCTCTAAAGAGAATCTTGACGCCTGGGTAATCAGATGTACAAGCGATGGCCCCGATGTACATACAAGCGATGTCATGGTCAAGTTATAAAACTAAGATGTGAACGGTTAATGACACGGCATTACGAAAGCCGCGTACGCTAACTTACCGAGTTCTGTAAGCGCGCACTCCTTGTCCGTGGTTCCTTTCACATTGAATTGCCCATGGCGAACCAAGTAGAGATACCGATTTCGCTTCGGCTTGGCTTTGTTCAGTTCTTCCTCGAAACGAAGCATCTCCGCCGGCGAGTCGTCCTCCGGTGGCTTCACGCAGAACATGGGGTCGCGCCTACGTCGACGCAGAAATAATAATAATGGCCGATTTTACTGTACACCCACGGATCGGACGTACGAACGGACAAGTTCTAGCATGTAGCCAAATAGCTTTACGACGTCGTCTTTCAAAGACGGCGAGTCTTACACGCGCAGGTCGCACAAACGCAGTGCCACATCGTATTTGATCCCCTCTCCCCCTTCCGGTCAAGTACGAAATCAAAGAATATTCGCAAGAGGTACGCAAACGAAACGACGACGTGCTTGGGGGTGGGAAATAGACGATTCTCAGAATGCAATATCGCGAGCACTCGGTCGTCATTATCCCTAAAAACCTGCATGAGGGTAACCCTGAACTTCAGAAATTACTGGGATATGCTGATTGATATGTGGGGTTTAACGTCCCAAAACGACTATATGATTATGAGAGACGCCGTAGTGGAGGGCTCCGGAAATTTAGACCACCTGGGGTTCTTTAACGTGCACCCAAATCTGAGCACACGGGCCTACAACATTTCGGCCTCCATCGGAAATGCAGCCACCGCAGCCGGGATTCGAACCCGCGCCCTGCGGGTCAGCAGCCGAGTACCTTAGCCACTAGACCACCGCGGCAGGGTTACTGGGATATGTTAGAATGACCAAACGTGTGGGGGCAGATTTGAAACGACCCTTAGCTGATTACAGGGGGCGACTGCACCTTCTTTAGCCCTCATGTGTGCACGCCCGTAGCCACACCCAAGATCCGATTATAACTGTGGTCACCTCCAACCCGGGTCGTGAGTCCTCCCCTATTCCGGCGCACTATTCTTGCATACGAAATAGCCCAGCACATCCCTCACCTGTCCCAGTTGCTGTCCCAGTAAGTGGAACGCTGGTAGACGGTGCTCCAGGATCTGTACGGCGACCTGTTCTCTTTCGGCTCTTCCCTAACGGACGCAAAGGTAGCGGCGCAGCAGCTACCACCCAGAAGTCCAGCGCCGGCGAGGATCCGAACGAACATTGTTCGACCTGACGAGATGCGGCAATGGCGCCCAACAGACGACTGACTGATGTAACACTGCGAGCGCTAGATGGCTGGATGGTCCCAAGGGGAATGGCTCAACCCACTACGGGGGGCTGGTTTAGGCGACAAGCTTGCTCACCCGTTTTTTTTTTTTTTATTCCTGGCTCCTACCCACTTCGAGCGAACTGCCGTGAAACCGGCGGTTAATACTGCCACGCGTATTCAACCTTTTTGTTTTGATGTGCTCGGGTTACACCCACAAAGGCTGTTAGCCACGTTCGAGCAGCTTTGCGATTGTTGAAGATCATTCTTTTAAGTTTATGCGCAGGACGCGAATAGACGAGCTCATTCGAGAGTTCGCGCGAGCACCAGCGATGAGGCTTGAATGTTCCATGCCGCCCGTATAAATGCCGCCGCACCTCACTTCAGATCAGTTTATCGACGGCCGACGCTCTGTTCGCCGCTATCAGTGTACCACGTGTGGCGCTGTAGTTTGACTTTCAGTTAGCCAGCCGCAAGTGTCATCAAATCAACAGTTCCATCTTGGACACATCGGTTGCTGCCTTCGTCCAACCTCACGAGCACGTGACAAAATAAGGGCAAGAGTTTTAGGCTTGTTCGTTGGCGTTCAGCGCCGTAGCCGACGATGGCGATAAAGTAGAAGGCTGTTCTAGACCATCACGGCACAGAAATCATGCAAGGTACCCACTATACGTCATGAGACAATGATGATAACGATGATGATAATGACAATGGCGGTCCCGGACAACGGCTGGTTTGTGCAGTAGATGACGTCTCGACATGCTATAAATGCATTTCGTATGACTGGAAACAATCAAAAACCACCAGGGAAACATGCCCAGACCTCGCCTTTGCCAAGTTTAGACTCCGAAAACATGCGAAAACCAACAGTTTGGCTATGAGGCGCGCCGTAGAGAACGGCTCCAGAAATTCTGGCCATCTTTTGGCTTTTACGTGTGTACCTAAATCTAAGCACACAAGCCTTGAAATATGGTAGCCGTGGTCAGGATTCGATCCCGGGACCTTCGTGGCAGCAGTTGGACTACTAGAGAGCCATGGCGGGTCGGCCGCCTATGGTGTATAAACAGAAGCTAAATAATGAGTAGTTGATATAACAATAAAGATAGGTTGACCCCTCAGTAAATGACTGCACGGTTGGTTTGATCCTGAAAACGTGACTAAACACATTAGGGTATGAGTAAGGCTTATTGTCGGGCGCGAGTTGGTTAACATCGAAGGGGTACACGATAGCGCAAACTTGGAAAATAATGATTCGAGAAAAAGAGTAGGAGGAAGCAGAAAGGTCGGGCGCTAACCCTTCTGCTCTCTGCTACTTTTTTCTCGAATATTTTTTTTCCAAGTTTGGGTTATCATGTCCCTTTGACACTAGTTATGTTCGTCATGATGATTATGCTAATCCATATTTTAAGCACGCATCTACAAAGAACTATGGACCAACCATAGGACATAGGATTACGATGTACTCAGAGTAAGGAGGTTTTATAATAAACAATTATGAGGGACAAAAAGTTCTTTTTTATTTATATTTGGCAGAATATGGGAAAGTTGGCTACGTTAGAGCCGGCAATCTCAACATCAAGACAGTAATGTACAAGATAAACACACAGACAAGAAAAATTAAGAAAAAAGAAGAGAAAGAAACTAATCAGAGGCACTACGTTATCTGTTTCTTTCTGACGAAGTCTTATATATGACAGCTCGTACAATTCCGTTGAATAACATTAAAATTTTATTTTAATGGTTAATTTTTCTGCTTCATTGCTTTGCACACGCACGTCTTTTATCAACCAGTGTGTCCAATGCCCCGTAAGAGCCAGTTTCTGAAACAAGAAACAACTGTTGAAACAAATAGTCGCCCCCGCTAGTGTAAAAGCCCTCTGGGTGGCATCCAAAGTAAAATAAATGCCCTGTAACTCTACTATTTAATTTATTACTTCGTTTATGCTTACCGGAAAACATAATTTATGTTACATAAGACGTACTTACTCAGTAGATCACACTGTTGTTGTTGTTGTTGTTGTTGTTGTTGTTGTTGTTGTTGTTGTTGTTGTTGTTGTTGTTGTTGTTGTTGTTGTTGTTGTTGTTGTTGTTGTTGTTGTTGTATTGTGGTGAGTGTAAAACCCTGAAGACTCAACCTCAGGTGAGTGAGTGAGTGGGTGAGTGAGTGAGTGAGTGAGTGAGTGAGTGAGTGAGTGAGTGAGTGAGTGAGTGAGTGAGTGAGTTACCGACCGACCGACCGACCGACTTTATTGGGGTTCAAAAGTGGCAGAACCTGGACTGGGCAGGAGGTCCCGCTATTACACCCAGGTGGCTCCACCTCAAGAATGCTCGTATTTTCAAAATCACGTATATTTCTTGTGCAGCCAGATTCTACGGTTAATTCCCTGTAGTGGGCTTCTGCCACTGCCTGGAACGTCCGTTCTAGCCCGTGGTGCACTCGGTGCACGCGCTTCACAAGCCTCGCGGTGTTCGTGCGCGGAAGTCTCCTGGCATCGACGCAGTAGCAAGCTCGCTCTCTGCCGGCCAGCGTCAGTGCTCTGAACCTCGCCATCTTAGCCACCGAGATTCCTCCTGCCGTAACGTTTGCAAGAGGTACGTCTTCGTAGCACATACACGTGTTGCTACAAGACCCGCAAGAGGAGCCTGTCGGCATTGCGCTACTAAGTACTTACCAGTCGTTTCAGTTGCCAGCCACGGCGGCCACGTTTCTGCCGCACGCTGATTTGCAGGAAAGCCTGCGTCCCCGAATTGGGATTACAGTTAATCGACCGCGGGCGCTCGTAATCATTCCGAAAGCCCCGTTAGGACGTATCCAGTTGGCTTCGCGTTAGGCTATAGACTTAGGCCTACTGCAAGACTTGTCGAGAACGATCACTCGACGGTATTCTCGTATACGGTGGAGTATATGCACAGGATGAAGTAGGTTATGATTATTTCGCAAAGTCGAACCGATCAATGCGATAGAAACGAATTAGAATGTTTTACGAAGTAGGGCTAGCAGGGAACTCCTTCGGCATCCGACATATCGCAACTCAACAAAACGGTGACGTAATGCACTACAACCAGCGAAGTTACCTTCATGCTGTCTGTATCTTCAATGCAGAGTAAGAAGCGAGAACGGAGCACGTTTTAACGTATGAGCCGTCTGCTGATCTCTGTCAAGATTGGAACCGCGCAATGCACCCCGCTGCTTGAATCGCGCAGCTTATGCAGAAGCAACTCCGTCTCTTCAGATACCCCGCATGCGCCAAACCAACGAAAGTCGACGGACTTTCCACTTAAACTGCGATCTTAGGCTGCAACTAGAACGAGCTTAGTCGCACATTGAACGCGTGACTCGCGGGGCGATTTTTGTCACCTGTGTAGTTGATAGGTAACATGACGGCGATGGCGTAAATGCACCTGGAGTGTCTATAATATCTATGTAATTGTTGTAATAATACACGCGGGGTGACCTCCCACTGTTCACGACATGGACGTTCCTGTCCATGATCCCACCAGTCACTCCGTTAATATTCGACCATGTCCGTCTGCCACAGTGCTGTACACTGTTTTCTGGGTGGTTCCCAGTATCGATAGCAACCAACTCAAGTGAGCAGGTTGAAATATTGCAGGAAACCAGCGATGCCACCCCCTGGATACCCTGGACAACCTGGACACCCTGGCTACCCCGGGCCACCCGGACAACCTGGACATCCCGGACACCCTGGATATCCCGGACAGCCTGAACATCCTGGGCACCCTGGACAACCTGCACCCCCTGCACCACATGAATTCGGATCTCGCCAAACAGAGGCGCCGTAAGCTTGCTTTCTCTACTTGTCCGCCGCGGTGGATTAGTAGGTATACGGTGCTCTGCTGCTGACCCGTCGCTCGTGGGTTTTATCCTAGCTTCGGCGGTATAAATTTCGGTGGAGGCTAAATACTTGAAGCCCGTGCGCTGTGCGAGGTCAGTGCATTTTAAAGAACACTGGATGTTCAAAATTTCTAGAGCCCTCCACCACGGCCCTATCATAGACATATCTTGAATTGGGGACGAAAAACCCCAGATATTATCATATGCACTCTCTACATTTTGTGCGTGGCACGTCGTGAACAGTCTGTCCGGCAGTTAGAATAAGGGATATGTCGGGATCTCTTCCGCTACGATCGATAATGGTAAACCAATCGGCAAGCCATGTCGATCAGCTTTGAACTGCGAAACAGTTTTAAAGGACCACGATGTCGTCGTCTCATGTTTTGCGTTGGCGCGTCGCAGTTGGCGTCATTTTTTATTCCGTACGTGCGCGTTAAAATGAGTCTGCGCTTGGCGCATAGACTCCTCGTTGCGTCCCTGTTAGAGGACATGTAAGTGAAGACACGCCGCACGCTGACGCGTTGTAACACGATTGATTGATTTGTGGGGTTTAACGTCCCGAAACCACCATATGATTATGAGAGACGCCGACGCGTTGTAACACGCACGTTTGGTTAGGGCTTAAGAGGACCCTAAGGCGAACATCAAGTCAACGTTGATTGCTGAAATAGTGGTCCAGAAACTTCGCACGTGGTGCTACTTTAGTGACAAGTAAATGCTTAATGCGAAATAAAATCGCGTTTGAGTGGTTCGCACGGCGTTAGCACACTTCAGATAATTCACCTGAACGGGCTTTCAGACGTAGCTGTAGCAGTTGTCTTGCCCCATGCTGCCTGCCTTTCCTGCGCGAAATCCGACGCGTGTAGCAGCAGAACATTGCTCGTAAAGACATCTTGCAAGTCTTGCCCGAATCGCGGTTGAACATCTTGCATGTCTTGCCCGAGTGGCGGTTGATCTCGTGATTTTAAGCGCGACAGTGCAGCGAGCACACGCGCAGATTTTTAGTTACCTTGCACGCTATAGCGCAGAGGCGCGGCACTCGGCCGCTTCGAGCGTAGGGGTTTGTTTTGCGGCACCCTGTGCAAAGTCACGTCGATTTCACTGCTGCAGCTCTAGCGGCGTACACCACTCAGTCATTTGGCAACATCGGATGCCGCGACATTTTTTCTTTCTTTCCGTCACAGTGACTTACGTGAGCGTGCAAAGCACGCGCAGTGGTATGCGATACAGGAACAACCACACAGGTGCGGCGCGTGGGCAAAACGCAGCTTGGCGAAAACAGAACTTTCGAACCACTCGAGCCTTTCTCCAGAGTAACGCAAAGCTGTTTTTTTTTTTTTACCGCTAATCAACCGAAAACGCCCAAGTATTATTTTATTACGTGTTGTATTGCACGAAAGGTTCTTTTTTTTTATTGCAACTGGTTTGATTACTAGTGAATTATTGGGAATTTCACGTCATCGGGATCATTCCAAAGTGCCTTACGGGAGGCGCACATTGTGTCGTACCTTAATTTCTTGATGAGCAGAGCACTGCTGTTGATATTGAGGTTCTAAACGTTCTCGGGCATTGATCTCTCACTCTGACGTAGATTGCTATTTGCCTTCAGTGTTTTTTTAAGCCGAGTTGACAGCAGAAATGAAACGCCAGCGCACGCCTGCCTGTGAACGCCAGCGACGCCGAAGAACTATTCCGTCAGTTTAGGTCTGTCAGATCCCGTCAAATGACAGCGAAACGACAGTGCCGGGACGCACCACGCTCGGAGCAGTAAAATAATATAGAAAAAAGTACAAATAAGGCCACAGAATACAAAATATTTAATTGTAAAACAAATAAGATAATCGCTGAAAAGAACACAATATTAAATAAAATATTACACGAAAGAACAGCAGATAACCACTGAATTAACACAAGGAAAATTCAGGCAAATTTACTCTCCACAAGGTATTCATTCGTTTATTTATTTGATTAAATAATTTATTTATTTCAGTACCCTCAGGGCTCGAGGGCATTACAGGTTATATTTTTACTACAACATACTTAAAAAGAGCAAGAAAGTGGGGGTTGCATACAGCGAAGGAAACTTCAGTAGAGGTTAACTGACGGATTCTTTTTTTTTCTTTTTTTTTTTAGAAGTGAAGCTTCTTAGGCCCGCACTCCACTGTCGCCATCGCTGCCATCGAAGCTCCTGCGCCGGGCAAGCGCAGCAGCAGCGGCATATGGTGGTGGTGGTAGTGGTTAGAAGGTGAGAAAAGGCACCTAATTTCTGCATCCCGGCCAGGAGCACGGCGCAGTGCCTCGCGCGGCGCCGCGCGCGTTGCACACCCATTCAAATTTTCCCGCTACCGAGCGCAGCAAACGCTCTCCCCCACCGGCTACTCACCCTACGGCCTTCATGAAAGGCAGCTGCGAGATCAGGTACATAGTCCTGAGCGCCCCATTACTAAGGAGCTTCGCTCATCGGTGTACGCGGAACAACTGGTAGCTTTTCTTTTCCTTTTCTCACAGTGTACAGAATATAATTCACAGCTATATGATCAGGGTAGGCCAATCAGTGCGCCAGGTCATTAAAAAAACAAAAACAAAAAACCGCACACCCTCAAAAATCGCAGCATGCGCAAATGAGTCCTTCGCGTCGTGTGCTTTATCTCTCAGGCCTCCCACCAAGGCGGACAACTTCCTCAACACGTGCGTCACCATTGTGGCCGTGCTCATCGTGGTCACGCTAATCGTCATGGGATTCATCCTGCTCAAGTGCTTCAGCATCCAAGAAGTCTGTGAGTGATCACTGATTCCATAAATAAGTGTCTCGCACGTGGTCGGGCAGCCACATCAGTGTCGTAAGGATAGCCACACACCTTGCAATGCTGTGCCTTCGTTTGTGATCACTTTTCAGGTAACAGGACGATAACTGCCTACGGCGACATGAACACTTCCCTGTCTTGCGAAAGCGACGAATGCAAGGCATACGGTGAGCGTTCGTAACGAAACTCTCATACTCACTCACTAGCGTATTATTTCCATGAATGATTGCAGAGTAATGTTTTTCATTGCAGTAGTTATCGCGTTACACGTACTTACCAGAACAGGCTCGGCATCAAGCTCTTAGCCTGTATTGTGTTTCGGGAGGAGTTCGGCCTCCTAATACGTATGTGCATGCGTCTGTTTACACTTTAATTGTGCGTGTATATTATATGCGTGTATATGTATGTTATATATGTTCGTGCATATGTATGTGCATATGTATGTGCATATGTATGTGCATGTTATCCAGAATAAGTCATGGTACGTGGAAGTTAACTTACGAATGTTTGATGTGCTTTCCCTGGTTAACCCATTGGACAACTTGTGCAGCGTTGACGATGCGGGCCTCCAAGCTGGACTTCCAGGAGGCCTGCGAGGATTTCTACGAGCACGTCTGCGGCGGCTGGATTCGCACGGCCAAGGTGGCTCCGGACGAAGTCTTCAAGAGCGTCGCCAGGGACATGCGACGAACCGTAGAGGACCAGATCTCCGGTGCGCATCCCGCACCTAGATGGTTACGAATCATTGTGTTATAGAAGAGATAAGGCAAATTAAGTATTCGCCAACTTCCGTACCATACTACGCTCATTTCGAACATGTTGAATGCTTTCAGAGATACTGAACAATACCGTGATATCGTACCGAGACCAGACGGCTGCCCAGAAGGCTGCTGCGCTCTACCAAGGCTGCATCAACATCGGTACGTTAGCATCATTCCCCCAAGTCGCATATCAGGCCGATATAGCGCTCATTTCGCTGTCGCATTGGTTTTCCAGCAGCAAAGTGCGTACTCTCTCCCACATTTCATTAACCCAGCAAGGTGGCAAACCACTTGTTACATATGTTCAACAGGAGCTATATTCATCTTGCCTTAATTATTTCTGCCACGCTCGAAGAACCCGAGGCTAAACTTTTGTCTCGGACAAATAGAACGGGTCGTCGATGTGCATCGTTTAAGCCACCATAAAAACTAACTCGACCGTGTTGCATCGCAACGGTACAACTCCCTAGTTTAGGAATGCGCTTGGACAAAGCTATGTCCTTCTTATGGCATACCTTTGCATCGATTCAACGTTTGTACCAAATCCTGAAGGAACAAATGGCTAGCCATAATCGGCTATCCTCACGATATTTGACCTTAATAAAACATCTTCATGCATCTTCCTCGCGCGCCTTTCTTCACTGAGCGCAGACCTGCGCAACAGCAAAGGTACCAAGCCCCTGGAGGACTTGCTGGCGCGGTACGAGCTAGCGCACTGGCCCATAGTGAACCGGACGCAGCAGTTCCGCACCTTCTACCTGCTGGGCAACGCCATCCGGGAGCTGCGTCTGGACGCACTCATCTCGGTCACTGCGCACCTCGACTACCACAACAGCGAACGCTACATCCTTTACGTGAGCGCCAACCTACTACCATATACCGCGAACATTATAGAGGCCCAAAGCAGCACAAGCTTCAGTATCTCATGTCGCCCTTATTGTAAAGATGCAGATGTACCAGCTCGCCCAACTATAGATGATGTACTTCAAAGGAGCAAACGCAAGAACTTAGTACTATAGCGTTGCGTGCTCCACACTGCGCATGCGCAGAACATTACCGCTAAACTAAAACACTAAGCAGTTTTAGAAGAGCGTACGCAATGTTCGCATTGGTCGATTTCACCCGCTATTTTAGTGACTTATCGTGGGACCGCGAAAAAATAGCGTGCGACGCATGCGTAATGACAAGAAACACAAACACCAAGTCTCGCGTATGCAATTATCTCGATTAGATTATCTCACGCGGTGCGCCCCCTCTTGCGTTAGCATTGTCCCACACGCTAACGCTAACGTAAGCGTTAAACACAATGTTGAAACTATCACAAGTCAGGGCTCCCTAACACACGGCCCGGCCTGTGGATGGCTGTGCATGTTCATGAATTAGACAAGTTGCTGGTTTCAAGCTTCTTCTTTTTTTTTTTTTTGCGGCACCCCATACAGTCGCCAGGTGTTGTTGAAACTCACCTTAGCCCCGCCGTGGCTAAGGTACTCGGCTGCTGATTCGCAGGTCGTGGGATCGAGTACCGGCTGTGGCAGCTGCATTTCCGATGGAGGCGGAAATGTTGTAGGCCCGTGTGCACAGATTTGGGTATACGTTAAAGAACCCCAGATGGTAGAAATTTCTGGAGCCCTCCACTACGGCGTCTCTCATTATCATATGGTGGTTTTGGGACGTTAAATCTCACATATTATTCAATCGAAACTTGCCGCGGGACAAAATGTCTATATTTCAGAATGGGCGCTTCCATTTCCGCCATTCTGTCTGTCAGTATTGACATGTTTTTTTTTTCGCATTCTGAAGTCAAACACCCCGCAGACTGCCCATATGCGAGATTTGAGGGAAATTAACTTAGCTCTAACTGCTGTTTGGGCGAGTTGGTTCCTGATTAAGACGTATTTCCCAACGCATAAAGACGAGACAACTATAGGGAGGGACACACACAGCGCTGTGAGTGCGTGTCCCTCCCTATGTCTCCAGTCATTTACGCAAATTGCTCCTTTAAAATCTCCATCACTTTACCTCTCCATCTTTTTCCCTTCTCCATTCATTTTTGGAGACTAATTTACGTGTCTGGCAGGTGAGCTTGAGACCCCTGCTGTAAGTTGCGTCCCAATCATTGAGGGACGCAGGTTTCATCGTATGTATAGTCACCAGTTCAACTAAAGTTCGTCTCGCCAGGTAACTTGCGTTCACTGGCCAGGTAGAGGTGAAAAAGGCCGAAAGCAAGCTTCCGCATGCATATATCAGTGCCCGTATGGACGAAAGCGGGCCGCGCTAAAAATTTCTGTAAACGAATATTTGCGCCAATCACGATGCAGAACGCTTCATGACAGAATCCGTGTGACAAAACTGGAAACGCTCTTGCAAAACAGTTCTGTTCATTCACCCTTGGATTCATATATACACGTTGGCTCTCACGTCTCTGAATCTTGCAAAAGCCGAGAAGGTGGCGAGACACACAGACAACGTATATCGCACTGTGCACAGATTGGACAACCCTCGTTCGGTGTGGAGACCCTGGTGCTGCGAGGTCGTTACCGGAGTCCCTTCTTCCGCATACTGCACCGTTACAAGCTGTATATCTATCGATGCGCTCTGCTGCTCGGCGCCAACGTTGCCGCCGCCGACATCGTCAATGACATCGTCACCTTTGAGGCGAAGCTCGCCTACGTGAGTGTTTCTCTTGCTGCACCCCCTCAGCCAATGCCCCCGGCTGTCGGTTATACATGTTTTTCTATCCTCCTTTAGATCTCGGAGCCGCCGACCGAAATACGCAATCCACAGAGCGTGTACAACCTGATGTCACTCAAGATGCTCGAAGGCGCCATACCAGAGGTCAGTGCGTCACTAGTTCGAGCTCCTTTCTATGTCTTTACAGTAGTTTCTCAACAAAGACTAAGCGAGACGCCGCTTAGACAGAAAGAAGTGTTTCGTTAGGATTCGATCTTGCGTGACTCTGCAAAAGTTCTACCGCCACTCCACGGAGCGAGACAGTTTTCGCGTAGTATGTCGCCTCAGCGCGAATCGAGCAGATATAGCACAGTTATATACGTGCGACGGCAGGAACTGTCTGTACTGAAGTCTGTCGAGATAGCCCGCGTGACCACGCCCTCTAGATCGACGTTCCTAATTTAGCCCGAGCAGCACAGTTCTCCGGCCGGCTTAAGTCATCTCGGATTGAGCCCCATCCTTCTGCAGCCTTCGCAAACTTTCGCTGGCTCGTAGAACATATACGACGGTTGCGACGATGTTATATACTTGGACTTTAGACAGAACATGACGGCGATGGCAAAAATCACCTCGACTTTCCGTATAGTTGTTATCGCAATGAAAGAAAACTGAACAGCTTCCTTTGAGGACATCATTGCTAACAAAGAAAAAGTCTTGCGAGGAACGCAAGGAGGAGCTATCACTTATATTTCTGAGAGGCGTTAGCAGAGGGATCATACTTCAGCACTTCTGTATGACACTAAGCTACGGATTCCTGAAAAGCATAAACACCGATCTTGTACTTATCATGAAAAAAAAGTATGAGAAATGTCCTTTACACGACGTGCTGCAGATCCGCTGGGTGTACTTCTTAAACATCGTGCTGCGGGACGTCGGCGTGTCGCTCGACTTGGACGACCACGTGGTGGTGATGCACCCGCTCTACCTGAAGCGGCTCTCTCGACTCCTCAAGGAAGTGTCGAGGCGAGTCATCGGTAACATTTGCATAGAAATACAGCAGATCAACATTCGAACTGGGCCCCGCCGCGGTGGTCCAGTGGCTAAGGTACTCGGCTGCTGACCCGCAGGTCGCGGGATCGGTTCTCGGCTGCGGCGGCTGCGTTTTGGATGGAGGCGAAATCGCTGCAGGCCCGTGTGCTCAGATTTGGGTGCACGTTAAAGAACCCCAGGTGGTCGAAATTTCCGGAGCCGTCCACTACGGCGTCTCTCATAATAATACGGTGGTTTCGGGACGTTAAACACCACATATCAAATGAATCATCAACATTTGAACTGGAGATAGTGTCGGAAGGTCACTACATAATGCTTCCATGCGAATACTTTCTGCGTTGCGATGTCACCGCACTTCTATGATTACAATGTACTTGAATAACAATCACTCACGGTGACCATTAAAGAGAAGAAGTCAAAGCTTGTTGCGTATGAGCTGTTACAAATACTTAGGTTCCTCAGATGCTTGCCGTATTGTGCAATAGTAGAATCTTGGGAAATTGGTTTTGGTCCATGACTGCGAATAACACAACACGTGAATATAAGAAAACAGCAGAGGATAGAAAGAGAGCGCTGTACAAAGAATAGATTTTGTGGCATTTGCATCTCTTGTGTCCACTTGCTTCAAGTTGTCGATGAATTGGCGCGCACACTGCCGATCGCTGGCTTCCTGGCTAGCTCAATTGGTAGAGCGACTACCCCGAAAAGGCGTTGATCCCGGGTTCGATCCCCGAACTAGGACGAATGTTTCGGCAACTCAGAAGCTTTCCTTTCTGAGATATCGGTACGAACTTGTGGTTTCGTGTCACCTGCCAGTTTTATATTTTCCCTTTCTCAACTCTGAATAGGACTAGCAGTGTTTGACTTCTGGTAGCATGCAAGTGACAACGTGTAAAATATTTTACGTTTCAAAATTCACTAGAGTTAAAACATGTAAGCTAACATAACAAGCCTCTAAAGATTAAAAAAAAGCAAAAAAATTGGCAGCATATCCACGGAGTGAATGATGGAGAGTGGGGCGAAGCATTCGTCCGTCCATTCGTTCTTGCTTCCTTCCGTCTGTGCGACCGTCCATGCGTCCATCCGCCCGTCCGTGCGTGCGTCCGTTCCTGCGTTCGTCCATGCATCCGCCCCTGCGTCCGTTCATGCGTCCATTCATGCATCTGTCTGTGTGTCCGTTCGTCCATCTATTCAACACTCCAAGTACCACCCTCTCGCATCTTTTCATCATATATTCCCCATATAGAAACACCGCCATCCAGCGGACATTCCAAGGACTAAACGAGAGGTTGCACACGCACACTTTCTAACAGCTTGCGCTTCGGGTCTACTTCCCACCTTTAACCACCTCGAGTTCATGGTATATACTAGTTCACTGTATTCATGGCACTGCGGCCGAACACTCGCTAAACCTTTCTGAAACCAAGGAGGTTACGCCCAGCGAGTATAACGTAGCAACCCTTTCTTGTCAGATGGTGCTCAATGTACATGCAATGGCTGCTAATGGGGATCGCAGCGTGCACGTTAACTAAAAGCCGAATGCTCCTGTCTCTCATACCCCATCATCAGCTATTGGCATGTACATTGAGGACTATTTTTTGTTGTTCAACAACGCACAGGAGGAATCTCTCACCGGCCCCACCTTGGAGGTCAAAATGTTTGCAGGTCAAAGCGTAAGACTGGTTACATACTACGACGGGACGCGGGACGAACGGGTGCCGCTATAAGGAGCTTCGCCCCTAAATCTCGAGACGGAAATGGACCATCTCCTGCTAAAGGGAACCATGTGTAGAAGCTAACGCTTACACTGGCTTACACGCTCGAGGCACTCTCGAGCGCTCATCAAGTTAAAGCCAAGTGAAGACTCTCTTGACTGAATTCCAAACGCGCTATCCAGTGAGTGAACGGTTGTACAGCGCGAGCAGTCGGATTTTTACTAGCAGACGCTGCCTGCGTTGACCTTGCGAGGCCAGAGAGGGGAGGGGAGCGACAGTTTTGAGGGCGTCTTCCTGGGCCGGCACAAAACGCGAGATGCGAACATGCGCAGTGGGGGGGTGTACGGAAGGACAGCGTTACGCAGGCTAGTCAAAGAGCTGCTTCGCGTCTAACAAAGATCAATTGATGTCAGGATATTGTGTTTATTTAGCCTGGAAGTGAAGCTTCGCGGCAGTGCGTACTTCCCTTGAAGAAGAGTTTCCGCGGCTTAACACCTATCCCCTGCAGTGAAACCAGCTTTACAAAAAGTTGCATGTTTACTAATGTATGGATTCATGTGTAGTAATGTGCTGTTGACCACCTCATGTCCCTTTGCGCACATCTCGGCGCATTCACAACGCACGCAGTTTCATGCGCATTCGCGGTCACACACTGGCATTTAACTCATCACCGTTATCTAGCGCCATAGCACATTTGAACAGCCTTCCACATCACATCGCATCCATCTCTAACCACGAATATTTTCGTGATAACCTGATTTCATTACATTTTATTGTGATAGCAATTATATGGACACGCTCGGCTGCATTTCGCCATCAACGTCGATGTCATGCACCATATATGTATACGTATCTATATATATGAAAACGCAAGAAAGACAAAAAATTCTAGACGAAAAATCGGCCCCATATCTGCATGTTACACCGAAAATGTCGTCGATTGTAAAGATGCTTTGGTTGGGCAGAAAGGTATTTCAAAGCAACCAGAAGCTGACTTAGTAAATTGCAAAGACAATTGTCTTGCGTCTGGAGAGAGTGAACAAAACGGTTATTTGAGTTTCTGCGCAAGAAAATCAGTGAATGGTATTCTGGAGGCGTTGCGTTAGAGTGCCTCGAGCGTGCAGCGGGGGCCGCACGAGCGCATCAAGTCACGTCACACGTGAGCGCTATCTGGCAGTTATCTTGGAAAACGAAGCGCGCGCGCCTTGCGCGCCTGTCTCGAAGGTGATAAGGTGTAGAACGCAAGGCGACGGTAGGTGCCACCACCGTGTCGTCTTAGCGAAGCGTTGGAAACACTTGCCTTTTCGTGCAAGTGCTGCATGGTCAGCGCAACGTGATAAACGCTACGGTCCTTAGAATTACTTATTTATGCCTTCTCTAGTAAGAGACACACATACAGATATTGACGTGTTGTTATGGTACGCGCAGATATATGGAATATTTGATTTTTAATTGACAATCGCACAAGTATGAACGCTGAATCTTGAGCAATATTCGTGGGCGCTGCGGATGGGGTCGGCCGTTTGGAGTACCATTTGGCCACTTGAATGCCATTTAAGGTACCGTTAAGGGCGGACAAACAGACAAATGTACAGACAGAGACCAAAAGTTTTGCGTCGAAAGTCCCCAAGAAAGACTATCGTCTTTAAAAGACTTCGGAGCACGGCATAGAACGTGGGATCTCCGCGTCATGAACGCGAGGCGTTATCCACTGAGCCAACGAGTGGTACCTCTTTCAACGTTCAAACGGCAAGCTATAAATATCTACCACTTACCGCTGTTAACAGGCATCTCGGGGGGGGGGGGGGGGGGCTATCGTGTTTTTAGCATTATCAGCGAGATGGCGCAGTGAGCGCGCGGCGGCTAAAGTCCCTGAAAATAAATGTGGCAGATTCCACGTACAGTGGGAATTGATGATATGAGAAGCACGAATTGGAAATGTCGATCTATATGTGGGGTTTAACGTCCCAAAACCACCATATCATCATTATGAGAGACGCCGTAGAATCACATTTAAAGAGAATTACCCATTCACCAATGCGCACATGCTATGTACACATTCTCTCAGCCGACCTACTGAGATAGTACATTACTGCAAACCAATTTAATTCAAGAGACAAGTTAAGTAAGGCGTATAGGCAGTGGCGTAGGCAGATTTTTTTCTCAGGGGGAGGGGTGACGCCACTTGGACTACATTTGCCGGGCCGGCAAATTAGTCGAGTGTCATTTTCTGCTCTCTATATGCATGATGAAATAATTCGAGTGAAAGTAGGTGGGGGGGGGGGGAGGAACGTGCTTGGTGTGCCACATTCTGGACATGGGGTATTATTTGCCCACAACCTTCGAATAACTTAGTGGGTTTGGGTGCCACTTTTGAGATGGTCGCTAGAAAGACTATAGGTCTGTTGGCGTATAACGATCCTACAGAGTAAGCATTCGAGCTATTAAGTGCGTTATTCTCCCCCCCCCCCCCCCCCCCTTGCAGCTCTACGGTGGCCAACTACATCGGCTGGCGCATCGTGCAGACGATGGGCATCCACACCATGGATCGGTTTCGGCGGTCTCGCTTCCGGTTCGACCGCTACCGCTACCTGGTGCAGGACATCATCGAACTGCCGCGCGAATGCGTGCGCCTCACCACGCAACTCTTGTATTTCGCCGTGGGCAGGCTCTACTTCGACCGGCACATAAGCAAGCCGGCCGAGCGGTACCGCAAGGTATACCATACGCACCCGCCCCTCTTTTCGTTATTATCGAAAGATCGAGTGAGAGCAGGTCGGCTAGTCCTTCTTCATGCAAGGTAAACCATGGCTTCGATAACCTCAAATGAGGTCTTACCTCGGTGAGGTAACAGAGTGCGGTTACAGGAATAGGCCTCATTGGAAGCCCGACTAAGACCACGTATTCTACTCCATTTTACGCATACCCCGTAAACACATTTATAGAGGGTTTAGTAGATAAAGCACGTTTACTCTGTCCATTCTATTCTGGCCAAAGTACTTTTAGCGGTGTAATGTAACACCATTTGTTGTACTATACCTGCAAAAACTGAAAGAAAATGGTTACTCTGTTCACATTCCGTCTACCGAGTGTTTCGTCCGAAAAACAATTAACTCTACCCGTTTTTGTCTTCTTGCACTCGGAGTGTGCAAGTTCACCGACTAGAGTAACTTAACTTTTCTTGTACCTAGAATGTAAATGTGCAAATGCACGATTATTGCACTCTTAAAAACAGTTTGGACCGTTTGAGGAGTTTTCTGTTCAACAGTCTTGTACCTAGCGTGTAAAAGTGCAGGTTAACAATAATTGGTCTAAAAACAGTATGCACCCTTTGAGAAGTCTGTCCTGCGCCAATACTTTTTCAACATATAGAGCAAGTTCGCTCCTTTTGTGCCTGAACTGTAACTGTGCAAGTGTTAGTAGAAAAAATTTGAATTCTTAGGGAGTCTTTGTCCAACAACAATAACGGAAGTCTGGCTTGCTTGCGTTTAATTTTCTTCGAAAACTCGGCGCTCACCACTAAACTACAACGCTACGCTGCAGTACTATCGACAGAGCCGTTATACGTATCCTCCCCCTCATCTTTCACTTAACAGAGCAGATGCTGTCACTTGGCGGCAACTACAGACCAATTCATTTCCTTGCCTTTATATGCTAAATCGCTTTCATCCGACTCTCTACCCCTCCTACTGCCCCTTCTGTGGATCCGTACCGAAGGTATACCACTCCACGTGGGAATGCGCTGCCCCGCAGAGTGTTCCTCCCATTCCCAATCCCACCCCTTCCTCTTGGGAGTCTGCACTGCTCAGCTTACGCCGGCAGGAACAGCAGCAGCTGGTCCAGCGGGCTCGCAGGGTCGCGCAAGGCAATGGAGCCCTGGACTGAGGGCCCCACCCAAAGAAGGCTCAGTGTGCATTTGTTATTAATAAATGTTTATTCTCTCTTATTCTCTCTCTCTCGGCGCTCACCACTTATCTAGCAAGCCAAGATAGTCTACTTGCTGTAGCTGGGCAAAAACACTCCCCAAAGGGCGTCGTGGAGACCCTCGATCGGTTTGTGCGCATATGTGAACATTATTATTGTTGTAGCATCGATTCTCTGTCCGCTTACAGGTGTACGACCTTGCGGAAGAAGTGCGAGACGCGTTCGCCGTCCTTATCGACCTGAACACCTGGATGGACACCGAGACCAAGGACAGGGCCCGGCAGAAGGTACTCTTATCTGTGAACATGGCTGCTCGCACCGGCAGAGGAATGCGCTTCGCTGGGCGAGGCACAGAATTATCTTACGCGTGTAATATGATATTTGGTGTTTAACTTCCCAACACTACGATATCATTATGAGAGACGCCGTAGTGGAGGCTCCAGAAATTCCGTCCACCTGGGATTCTTTAACGTGCTCCGAAATCTGAGCACACGGGCCACGAGCATTTTCACGTCCATCGAAAATGCAGCCACCGTAGCCGGGATTCGATCCCACGACTTCGGGTTAGCAGTCGAGCGCCATAGCCACTAGACCACGGCGGCGGGGCCAGCATGTCCAAAGCACGATAAACACGTACGTTATATGCCAGCCGTATGTTGAATGATTTTTCTTATTATATCACTTTCCTTAGCCCTAACACCTTAAAGGAGCGTTTTCTTACAAGCACTCAACTAAAGATGAACACTACTCCAACACGAGCTATTTGCAGATTTGCAATTTTTAACTATATCAACGCAATAACCACGCATAGCACATTTACAAGATAATGTACGTACAAGGATTAGCTAAACTCGAGTGGCAACCAAGGTAGGGCACCTACCGATCGAGACAAGCGAAACTCGTAACTAACCTAACTCGCAAGCTTCTTCCGTAGCCAGTGTATATCCAAGTGTACGTTGCACCCTCGTCTTTACTTGGCTCGTCAGTTGCAATTACACATCTGCCGCAGCTCCACCACCTGCAGCTCAACATCGGCTACCCTCCGTGGATCCGGAGCGACCGAGATTTGGACGAGTACTACAAGGACGTAAGTGCGCCGCATTATGAACGATTAGCTAATGATTGATATGTGAAGTTTAACGTCCCAAAACTACCATATGATTATGAGGGACGTCGTAGTGGAGGACTCCGGAAATTTCGGCCTCCTGAGGTTCTTTAACGTGCACCCAAATCTGAGCACACGGGCCTACAAAATTTCTGCTTCCATCGTAAATACAGCCGCCGCAGCCGGGATTCGATCCCGCGACCTGCGGAACGGTAGCCGAGAACGATTAGCTATATCAGGGGCGTAGCCAGTGCGTGGCACACCAGGCACGTGCCCCCCCCCCCCCCCTTCCCCCTCCGACTTTTTTTTTTTTTCGCCATAGCATGGAGAGCGGGAAATGACCATTTTCAAAAGGTGCCCCTTTTGAAAACAAGGTGGTGCTCCTTCCCAAAGAACGTGTCTGGCTTACGCCCCTGAGATATATCACTTTGCAAATGAGTAAATCGGTGATTTCGTTGCTTCTATTTTCGCACCTTGAGCACACAGCTTATGCATTTTTACGCCACCAAGCACTATAATTGCATCTTTTTGACGATTTCATGCAGTGAAATTGGACGTCGTACAGCATTTAATGAAATCGATGTACACTTTTAATTCCCGCTACTTTAAGAACGTGTCCGCATGCATATGCGCCAGCTGGATTTCAACATTATGTTCAAATCCAAACGTGTGTGTGTGTGTGTGTGTGTGTGTGTGTGTGTGTGTGTGTGTGTGTGTGAGTGTGTGTGTGTGTGTGTGTGTGTGTGTGTGTGTGTGTGTGTGTGTGTGTGTGTGTGTGTGTGTGTGTGTGTGTGTGTGTGTGTGTGTGAGAGAGAGAGAGAGAGAGAGAGAGAGAGAGAGAGAGAGAGAGAGAGAGAAAATGGCTTACCTTAGTAAGCCATTTTCTACGTTTGCGCTCAAGGTAATGGGAGTACTTTCTGTCACACAATAACCTAGCATTTTTAAGCCCTTTCCTTCGTTTGCACTCAAGGTAACGGGAGTACTTTCTGCCACACAATAACCTAGCATTTTTAAGCCCTTTTCTTCGTTTGCAGTCAAGGTAACGGGAGTACTTTCTGCCACACAATAACCTAGCATTTTTGCGTTTCATGTTTCATTTCAGGAAAAGTGCATGCGCTATCTACATTCCTATCAAGAGCGCTATATCACGCCGAAAGCGACACGTACGTTGTTCTTGATAGGGAAGTATACCAAGCGCATGCCGATAACGCAGGAAAGCACGCGAGATAGATGACAATTATTGTTGTGTGGTATACGGACGCCGCAAACCCACCTTTTGTCCAACAAAGTGTTGCCAGAGATAAAATGATATTCTTAAGCAAAGTTTCATGACACAAAAACGTACGACAGCTGTAGCTATGCAATTAAACCATGCACTGCGCCTTCTGAGCTTCTCGATCCGTCACATGGAAGTATTTCGTGCGGTTTAAACAGCGATGGCTTCATGAAGTCTCTATGTCATCTACCTTAGCTTAAGAATCCAAGTGTATTTTCTTATCAGCGATTATATATGCAAAGGTGCTCGCAATCATCCTCTGCCCACCCGTATCCTGTTAATGCACATGCATCTACCCCGTGTCGCATCGCAGCTGCCCGACCTCCGCAAGGAGGAGTTCTTCGTGAGCCTCCTCAAGGCGCTGCAGATCCACAGCCGCATCTCGTTCGCAAAGCTGCGCAACGTGCGGCGGGCTCCGGACTTCGGGTACGTCTCCTTGTGTCGCATGCATGTTTCACCGACTTCCGCGCGTGGCCGATGAAATCTACAGTTTGATTGATTGATATGTGGGGTTTAACGTCCCCAAACCACTATATGATTATGAGAGACGCCGTAGTGGAGGGCTCCGGAAATTTTGACCACCTGGGGTTCTTTAACGTGCACCCAAATCTGAGCACACGGGCCTACAACATTTCCGCCTCCATCGGAAATGCAGCCGGGATTCGACCCCGCGCCCTGCGGGTCAGCAGCCGGGTACCTTAGCCACTAGACCACCGCGGCGGGGCGATGGAATCTACAGTTTACCGAGGCGGCGGAACAGTGCTTGTGGTTCTCGGCTGCTTACCACAAGGTCATGGGTTCGGACCCAGCCGCGACGGTTGCATTTCGATGGACCGCCAGAAAATCACACGTCAATCACGACTGAATCACGACTGAAATCACGACTGAATCTGATACTCGCATTTTGCAACCCGACCTAGATCACGTAGCAGACTGGTGCAAAAA
The DNA here is from genome assembly GCF_043290135.1 of Rhipicephalus microplus. Taxonomy (NCBI): domain Eukaryota; kingdom Metazoa; phylum Arthropoda; class Arachnida; order Ixodida; family Ixodidae; genus Rhipicephalus; species Rhipicephalus microplus. The sequence goes on from NC_134702.1 coordinate 24,253,741, forward strand.
ATGGGAAATGAATTTAAACATTAAAAAGTGTTCCAATGTGAGCTTCTCAAGGAAAATATCCAAATCATTTCATCAATATAACATCCATGGCGTACTCATTAACACACACTGCGATTATAAGTATCTTGGTGTTCATTTTTACTAAATAATTTACACGGAACAAACACATGACCATAGCAAAAGCTAGTAGGATATTATACTTTATTCGAAGGAATTTCAAACAGGCGATGCGCGAAATCAAGGAAAATTCATATTTCTTGCAGGTCAGGTTTATACTTGATTATGCATGGGTAGTATGCAACCTCCACCAAGACTATCTTATAAATAAAATAGAAAAACTTCAGGATCAAGCGGCAATTATAGCCCCAACGCCAGCGTTTCATAAAATAAAGGCCACTTTGGGATGGGATTTGCTACGTGTACGTAGACAGAAACTACGGCTGAAACTGTTGAACCAGATATATTACTTTCACTGTTGCACCAGATATATACTTTAACACAGGAATCAATCACTATACAGTGTTTTTATGTGCGTTTATGTATTTTGCTACAAATTCATTTGTGCGGATTGTTGTTTTTTTTTTGTTCCCCTCCCCCTGCGTAATGCCTATATGGCGATGTTGGTACTCTGTAAATAAATAAATAGTAAATTACCCATCTATCAGCTATTGGCTGATTTGAACATGGCGCGTTCGGTCAGGAGGTGCGCGTGAAATTTTTTGTTTGCCCCTCCCATTCCTCCTAGGGCTTGTAAGTATCCGCCAAACCGGCTATCTGGTTAAACCGTAGAAAAGTGAATCCGGCCTTGAAAGTGTTATCCGGTATCCAGACTTAAAGAAATGGGAATTCTGCTTATCCGGTTTGAATGAACGTACACCCAGTTATTCGAATATTCAGAAACGAATATTTAGTTTCTCTAAGAGCCTATTGAAAATTTGAGCGCTATTAGATATGCACCGACATAACATGCACAGCTTGTTAATTCATTACTTACGTAACCACTAATGGCCCATGCAAGGACTTCCAGTTTCTCAACCGCGCATGCACTTTCGCACCCTGCGGATATTCATAACTAACGCAATGTTTGTAAATAGGTAATTATTGGCTACCTTTCAAGAAGCATAATCACTAGTGACTCAGGTAATGTCCCCACATTAAGACAAATGAACAATGTGAGAAGGTCAATATAAGCACATACCAGACTTGTACAAATGGTAGCAATGTTTCCTACAAACACGAGAATCCAAGAAAAACGAATATTTATGCTAGCATTACAAAATAAAAGTCTAGTTATTCGATTATTCGAATATCACGGTATTGTTAAACAAATAACCAACTGAATACCCGGTCAATCCGGTTATCTGGTTTTCGAATTTGAATAACCGACAAATCGAATAACTGGATAATCGGGTTTGCCGCAAAACCGGTTTAATGTTGATGCCCTAATCCCTCCCTGCTTAGGTTCCAGCGCTTTCGTCGAGACAAGAGAAGAGAGAATGCGATTGCAGCGCGTGACAAATCTTTGTAACTCCACTCGTACTGGAAGGATTTTTAAAATTTTTCAAGGTGCTGAATTTGTGAGTCAATCATTTTCTCAGTGAATTAATTCCATGGTTACTCAAAAAAGTGTTTCAGGGCCCCTTTTAAACACCAGTTGGTAGAAATTTTAGAAGGCCTCCAGTACGCCATCTAATATATGTGAGATCAAGAATTTATCTCTCATATATTGGAATACGAGAGATCAAGGATTGATCTCTCATATTCATATTGTTGTTTTGGGACTTGAAACCCCAGATATTAGATCATATTATGATGGGATCTATAAGAATGGGTGTAGCTTTTCTGTATGTGCTCCCTATTTAAGCAGAAATCCAAACAATACAGAAGCATAGGGATAAAAAATTCTTGAACAGGTCCAAGGTCTCGTCTTCAGTTGATGCACATTGGAAAGGGTTGCAGTGCAAGCACGAAAGTGAAGGAAAGACTTAACATTAAGAAACGGAAGGCAAAGAGCGACACCAAGAGCACTGTACCATCTTGTTCCAAAAGCTATGCAGTAATGTCGCTCCTGATGGCTGCAGGAGCCATACTACCCTCTTTTTGCAGCATTTGTAGCAGAGCCCCAGCGTCTGAAAGCTTTTGCGGAAAGAATTAATCTCTCAAAACTCTCTAGTCATAATCCCGTGGAGTGAGCCAATGACTGTTGTTCAGGCATCGATTGATGGAACACATATCCACGACATGTTTTGCTATTGTAATAAATTTTCCAGATGGTACCCGGGCAGCGTCGACGGCTCGACCTACTACAGCCATCTTGGCAACTATGTTCGTAAGTCACAAACACGATTCATTTAATAAAGACTGCTGGCATCGGCTGGGCTATTGCACACTATACGCTTAGCGAACATAAGCAGCATATCTATTAAGATTAAGCTTGAGTTTGTCCATAATACTGCATCATTTTCTGTCGTCGATGCTCAAACCTATACTTTGCACATATGCTACCTTCCAGGAGGTACAGCTTGTGTTCTGCATAAGTGCAGCTTAACACAGTCATATTGTACACTTGAGATACCTGGTTTCATACTGTTGTTAGTGTCTTCACTAAGCAATGCACAAATTTCCCTTTTCCCATTGGTAGTTCTGCCGGTTGACTACATCCAGTACCCATTCTTTCTACTGGACATGCCTCCGTAAGTCACCCATTTTACAATTATTCTTCAGCTCTTGAGAAATGTTAGTAATGATGCATTTCCATTCTGCTACAATTCCTCCTCCCAGGCCCATCAACTTCGGCGCTCTCGGCTCCATCATTGGGCAGGAAATCACACATGGTTTCGGAGAACACGGTACGGATACACTGAGCACAAGTGCTAAATTAAAGCTTTCTATCCTTTCTATAAACGTACTCTACAAGTTCGTTTACAAAATCGGAAAACTAAGGGCAAATTAGTGTAATGTATATTTAAAACTCGTACTGGTGTTGTCTGGTCATGTTGCCATCAACTAGATCGGACAGTACTTAAATTGAACTTATAGAGCACATGATTTAAAAGTGTATCATCCACATACATTGTGACTTCAATGGTTAAGTACATTTATAGTTGCCCAATTTTTGAGCACTGTTGAGGCATGAAGTGAAAGGAATTATGCTTTTATTCAGTCATATTATTTATAGCATCACTACATGGCGAAATAATACCTAACTTACTTATCTCCCATTCAGCACACTCAAAACCAAGCCATTAGACTAATAACTTTCAGTTCATATTGTACTAGTGCATCATCATTACTTCACAACTTTGAGATACTTCCTACTGCTAGTTTAGTAAAATATTTTATTATCATGCTTTTCAAGTCACTGAACCATCTTGTACCATCAAGTGCCTTTTGTCCTGATGCTCTGCACAGCTTCAACCAAACTAGGTTTGCTTCAAATAGAAATTTTTTACTACCTGCTATCTGTACTAATTTTGATTACAACGCTGCCCATTTCTCAGCATTATCAGTATGGAATTCATTGCCATCTCACATCCAAACAATGCTCGATGAATGGTTTATGTTTTTTTCCTGTAATATTGTTTATGCCACTCTTTACTTGTATCTTAGTGTTGATTTTGTTAAATCAATTTACTCATTTTCCTGTTTTCACTGTTATGGCTGATTGAATAAGGTTTGTTATACAATGTTGAACAGGAGGTCCCCTTGCAGCCTTGCACTTTCGTACCTCCTCCTGCCTATCTGCTTTGTACGACGTTCCCTTTTCTGTACTAATAACTGGAATAAAAACTTGAAATTCTTGATGGCAAGTCGGCCATAATAATTTGCAACTGTGCATTGTATTATAGCGAGCAAAAGTTTAGGGATCCCATGGCACGAACAAAAATTGAAAAAGAAAAAGGAAGTTCATTGCAGCACAACTACACAGTGTTGAATTGCTTCAAGATATTGCTCTGGTGGAACATGCACACTTACGCCCTACGACTGAATTTTAAACCAATGAAGCACTGCTTGTGACTCTACACGTTGTGTCATCAAAACTATTTGCTCGACCAGCTTCTTCTTTAATTGTAACAGTTCTTCAGCTGTTCTCAAAGCGGTCATGAAAAGATTTACTAAGTAATCATTGAATGACCTTTGTATGGGAATTTATTGCATTACGAATCAATTGCCGGAAAACTTCTTGAATCCATCAGCTATGAGGGAAGTTACAGGGTTTTGTTACATTCCTTAAGCACCTTCGCTCGTCTCTTGTCCTGACGGGAGTGCTGGTTGCTATTGACAAGGAAAGATGTCACGGTTGAAGCAAGTTACGTCAGCACATGACTTTGACAGCGTGTAATGAAACGCGATCGCTCTCTACGATAGGGATTCCCGTGTAGGTCACTACGTACTGTTAACAGGCTATGGAGCACGACGCCAGCACCTCGTGGCAGGAAACACATCAGATCTAAATGGCCCTTTATGTCGGCCATTGACATATAGCATAATATTTGCTGTTCGATGTTAAACAGGTGATGGCAGCTCCGAAGAAAGTGAGCACAACAGACTTTTGTATAAAGACGGCGTCTGAGGAAAAAGTATCAACTTCGCACTCCGCTTCTAAACTCTCTGAGACGCGCACGACCGCAAGATTTGGCAGAGATGTTCATAGCAGTGTCTGCTGTCAGCAGTATTTTCTGAAGGGTTGTTCATGACCTCTTTAACAATGCCAACGCAGGCGCCATGTACGACGACCGAGGCAAACTGGTCGAGTGGTGGACGCGGCAGACGCACCGCAAGTTCATCACGGGTTCGCGCTGCCTGCTCGAGCAGTACGACCTGTTCAGCAACCCGGTCACCGGTAAGAAGGTAAGCACGCCCTCGCACACTCAAGGTGATGGTGTTAAAAACAAATGTGATCACTGAGGCGTTTCCTCAATTATGGACATCATGGTAATAATCAGCGGTGATATTGAGGACAGTAACGAGCTCCACCAAATTCTTTCTTGTAAGCTGTGAAAGCTCAGATAGGCATGCAGATGCTAACATTTCAGAATTTTTGAAATTCTGAAATTTAAAACAGGCAGAAAAGCGCATAAATTTGAGGCGATGCCGGGTGCACTCATATTACCAGCCATAATCTAAATTTGCGATTCAAGCATACAGGAACAGATTACGTTAATTGCACACACCAGCTTATCGATTGCAGCAAGCGCTGCATTCATTATTGAATGTATGCACTTTGGCAACAAAGGCTCTTTAAGCACCACCAGAGTCCTCTGTGGACTGTTAAAAAGCAAGTCCCCCCACAAATGCACTGATGAGGCTGTGACTTCGGCTTTTGTACTTCTGTGCAACAGCTGAAGGAATCCACCGTTAAAAATGTTTATACCCAGTTGGCCACACTTCTGTCTCTAGTTTTCTCAACGGCTTCTTGCTTCAATTTTTACAACTGCCAACAGGTTTTCAAATATGCTTATTTGATTTCTTATTTCTCGGCACAGCTAGCTATTCTACTTTAGAGCGAAATGAAGAACATATATTGTAGAAAATGTATGTTACACCACAGTGTAATGTAAAATAAAAATCATGCACTCTAAAGAACTGCTGTTCATTCTTTGCGACTGCTTCACTACTCATTTCAAATGGTATACTCTTTTCTATAGTTGAGCATCAATGGCACGCTCGAAATCAACATTGCCGACAATGCCGGACTGAGGCAAGCCTTCAAGGTAAGGCGAGGCATAATAAGCGACGGCATAAAATGTGATGACATCTTGATAAGTCTGCACTCTTAATGCATCTAAAACTCCTACTTGATACCAGTCCAGCTGTATCATAATTGCATTTCGATAGAAGTGTGAGAACAGCAACAACCAACCAGTTTTCTTATCAATCGTGGTTGGATAACATAAGCGATAACATACAATTTTTAGCTGACAGCAAATGGGAAGCATCTTGCAGGCCTCTGATGTCGGTCAGTATGAGACTGTGTTTCCTCAAAGCATGGCTGCTCTTACACCAGTACAAATGGCATTATAACAGAGCAGCTGGCCTGTCACTGCACTTTGCCTCGGTTCTATGTATGTTATTTTTTTTCTTGGCAATGACTGCTGCTTGTTCGTTGGGTCTAAAGTATTTGCATGCTCACTGTCCTTCTTGTGCGCGTTTGAAAACAGGCATACCGCGTGTACATGATCAAGTACGAGGAGCTTTACGGCATGTACGCCATTCCCGGTACGGAGCCGTACACAATGGACCAAATTTTCTTCATCGCCTATGCGCTTGTAAGTGTAAACCTCCAGTATCTTGTTATATAGGATCTGTCGCAAAACATGATTTTGAATGTTTAAACAAAATGCGTCTGAGCTTTAAGAATTAGAACTTCAGAAACTAAACTGAATATTAAAGAAAAAGTTAAATGCAGCAAGCTTCAAGGTGAAACTTCATCCTGCATTCAAGATATTTAAGTAACCTACATTAGCTTACGTGTTCAGGTTTTAGTAATAATACTAGAAATAGTTACAGAGTCGATAAGACTAAAATGCTGGATTAGCTAGGCCTTTTCTGGATCAGATTAGAGTTAGATGTAAGATTAGCAAGATCATATCTACCTCATTAATGTAGGAAATTAGAGCATATCTAAAGTAAAAGTAGAAATTTGTGCAGATACACTGTTGTCAAGTGCGAATGCATCCAAGTCATTCATGTACCCCGTAATCTGCCAAATACTGTGAAGTAACTTTGTTTCCATGCATACGGCATACGCAAAGAGTAGAACACCAAGGCACTCTCAATTACTTCAGACAATCACCTTCTTGATGCGTAGAAAGAATAATGACACAATTGTTATTTTTTTTTTGCAGTCGAGGTGTGAAGTGGCCCGCAAGAGGTCCATGTACTCTTACCTCAACCCGCGAGAAACGACACCCAGCCGCTACAGGTGATTGCCACAAAGGTTGAACAAGCAGTTGCATTTAAAATCAATATGAAGTTAAATTGTATCATTATTTTGTTTATGCAGCAACAATTCTTTTATAAGGGTAAGATTGACAAGACCAAAGACAGTAGGATTCCTGAGATACATAACGTGAAGGGGGGGGGGGGGGCAAAAACTATTTGTGTCGCCAATAAAACTAGCAAAACCCATTCTCAAGCCACTATATACACAAAATATTTATTTCCACAGAAGGAACTTGCACAAGTCTTATTAGTAGTACACACATAAACATATAACTAGGGGCGTTGCCGCTGGCAGCTGCAAACTGCATGTGTCAAAGCTTTGTTTGAGGCCAACTGAAAACGAAGTGCCCGAAACCGCTCCGCCATAGTCATAAGGAGTGACAAAAACACAAACTCCTTGTGCCCTTTTATGATCAATTTTGTTGCCTTTAATCTACCGCTGCATTAGCCCCGTATACCGTTCGAGATACTTGTTCGTTATTGGTGATTGTGTGAATAGCGAACGCAGTTTCCTGCGCAGCTGCTACGGCAACCGGTAGTTCCATTTTCAATCTGAGTGCATAGGCCCCCTATGTACCTTCAAAACTCGTTGCAATCTATGATCGCATCTACCACATTTTTATTCGTAGCAGTTCCGGAAAGCAGCGTTGCTTGGACTCTGTACGAGTTGGACACAAGCACTCTTGTCGTCATTATACCTGATCGCATCGACAGCGAATGCAGTTTCGTTTACAGCGGTTTCGTTAAATGATAGCCACAGTCCTGACCACATGCGCGCTGGCTGCGTATGTACTTCCGAAGCTTCCGAATCCCGCTTCTCGGCTGTCACTTGATGGTTTTAGTAGCAAACTTCGTGTCAGCTACAGTGAGGTGGAAAAGTGTTTGCAACATCCAAGTGTTGGCCTATAGCAAACAATGAAATTCGGACGGGGAATCTTACAAATTTCTATCAGACCGAAATTCATGTCAGCCGGGTTTGTAACTAACACCGAAGTTTAAGCATAACGGGGTGGGGGACAACATGAAGTTTTGGTCACTAACTTGAAAATTCTACTAAGATGTTTATTGGCAAACTTATTAGCATTCCGAAGGTTCCAAGCACTCGGCCCCAGAAAGGTGAACCTCGATTTTTCGCAGTAATAATCAATCTTTAATAGGGGCCCCGCAACACTTTTTAAGCTACCGTCGAATGGCTTCATTTTACCCCACGAATGAACTGCCGCAAAAGTTTTTAGAAACCGTCAAGTAGAAACGGAGCTACAGGAATTTGCTGCACGCTTTAAGTACTTTTTCCCTCCTTTCGTACCAGCCAGTGCGTTGAAAACCACACACCGGGAGGGGGGGGGGGGAAGAAGAGCACGACAAGGGAACAAAAACCTACAACCAGTCTGTTTGCATGCAGACACATGGCAGCACCTTGAGGCGGCCACGATAACTATGCAGCTCACCATGCTCAAATCGACCACTGGCCATGGGCTTTGGGTTTATGGAGCCGTCATTTGGGTTCATGGCATCATTTGTGAAGAGGAGCAATGAAATTGTAAATTCCAGGTCACATCGTACACTATGGCCCACAAATTCTCAGGAGTCTCAACTACCGGTCGGCAACATTGACCATGCTGAAAGTGTTGCAGGGCACCCCTAAGAAGTTTTTAGTGCCTGACGAGTAAAAATGCAACACAGTGGCGCTCAATAATGGCACTGCAGCAATTATATCCGGCCTTTCTATCATGCCACTGTAACTATGCCAAAGCCTCAAACTAGGGCTCTATGTTCACCAATTCGCGAAAGTTGTTGTACCAAGCTTTTGGTGGTATCCAGCAGGCAGCAGTCGGATACTTCAATGCAGATGTCTGTGTCGTCTGTTGGCCAATGAAGTATATCATAATGTCACACTGCCATTACGTCGTGGTACAGCTATCTTTCACAAAGGTACAAATCTAGCATAGTGCATGTGTTGGCGAGCAAGAAAGAATGATCAACATGCCATCGCATTTTGTCTAAACCTGACGGAACCTTCATGTTCATTTTCTGGCCGCCGTATCATAGGTTTTCAAACTGGGTTCTGCGGAGACCACTGATTCCCAGCGGCCAGAACTATTGTGAACCGCTCCCATTTTACCCGTGTTATAGCAGCCAACTTTTTTTAATTCAGAGAAGTAAATTTGCATTGCATTTTGCAATTGAAGGGGCCCTGCAACACTTTTTGAGCATGGTCAGAAAACGCTGCGAACAGACAGACTAGGCTCCGAGAACACGGCAATTACAGCACATCACCGGTGGTGGCCTGGATTTCACAATAAGTTCTCCAAGTCGGCTAAAAATTGCTTTTTTTCCTCTCGACAAATGATGGAACAAGCTCAAATACTATTCCTCACAGCCATTGTATCAGCAACTGGCTGATTTGAGCATGGCAATAAGCTCCTTTACTGAATCCATTCCACGGCTACTTGAAACAGCATTGCAGGGCCCCCCTAACAATCCATCGAACGCCATGTCGTCACGTCAGGTGTCTGCGGGTAGTCTGGGACCCTAGTATAAGCAGCACTAGAGGTTCGACAACAAGTGCACGCTATTAAACATCATAATTTCCAGACCAGTGGCAAAACGCTCTGAGCGCTGGTATGCTTGCGAGCGTTCAAACGAGATCTCGACACTTTATTCGTGGCTCATGGCGCGTAAACGATCACGTGGCACAGTTTTTTTCATGTACAGTGATATGCTGCTGCGTTTTGTCAGTTTGATATGCGTACGACATGGCCCTTCGTGCGAGCCGTAGGCTACGCAGGCAAGTAGGCTTAGCTTTACGGCCGGTGTATCGGTCGACAGTCGCTTCGCTATGCGACTGCCATACCTTCTTTATTTTGCACAATATAAAATGGGCCTTTATAGGTCCTTTATAGTTGGCATGGTTCAGCCAACTGAAGCATGCAGTGAGTGGTCAGTGGTGCTTTACACGACTCACGGGGTGGTGCAGGGGCAAATCGCAAGTCATGTCATCGGGAGTTCTACATCAACTGCGATGACCTTCGATATTAAAAAAAAAATGAGAACAGAGCGACGTGTTACTAATTCTCTTCTCCCCCCTCGCTTTTTATTGTCTTCATGCTCAAAAAAAAAAGTTCATGGTTGCACGGCACTCTGGCAAAGCCGTTGGAGTTCCCCAAGGTCCGAAAGTTTGAAAACCCCTGCGCTACATTATTCGGTCCTGCCTAGTTGCCGAGTACTCTGAGGTTTCAAAGACCCATTTCTTTGGAGCAGCTGCCGAGAGCACTAATTGCATTGTGTTGCAGGACCATCGTACCACTGATGAACTTCGAGCGGTTCTCGGAGGCGTTTGGCTGCCGTGTTGGCACCATCATGAACCCCGAGCAGAAGTGCATCGTCTGGTAATGCCCCACTTGCTTGGAAGCTGACGTCTTGCTGAGCCAAGCGACTGCCAGACGGCTTCCCTGCCTTTCGCGTGTTTTTTTAGCACGCAAAATTGAATATAAAATGTTAATTACGTGCTTTTGTGTTTTTTTGGGCTGGTACCTCACTTTTATTGTTTGTGATAATGTTGAATAAAATTATTTCGTATTGCTTATTCTTTCATAAAAGTGAACAAGCCAGAACATGACACTAAACAAAATTGGCTCCATTGTTTAAGTCTGTACAGTTGAGCGCATAGAAATGCCATGTCTCCACAACTTGAACTGAAAGTCGTCATAAACCTGCAAATATGTTCAACAGCAATCACTGAGAGTTTGAGATAAAACCTTCTTATTAAACAGATGTTTCTACCCATGTTGGGTGTTTCATTCAACATTTTATTGAGCCACACTGCTCTCTCATTCTTTCAGGGCACTCATATATGGCTTTGGTTAAATTCAAGAAGCAAATATGGGAAGGTTTAAAAATTTCATATGCAGTGTCAATGCTACTGCCTATGGATAGGCCAATACGTTGAACAATTTCTGGGAGATGATTTAGACTCCAACCAAAAGTTTTGAGGAAACCCGACATATTGAGGACTAGGTAGCAAAAACTTTTTGGTTGGAGTCTAAAACATCTCCCAGTTTCATACCCAACCAGACAGACTTCCATCAAATGTTTACATTCAAGTTGAACAATTTCGTATTGGATCCTTTTAATAGTATATATTGCATATTAAAAATGGGCATTTTTACAAGAATTAGAACCAAGCCTGTGTGAATGTCTTATTTTTGTTGTAATAAGCAGCAAGCAAAGTTTTAAAAATTACCACACTTAGTGCATTTAGGCCTGTATAACAGTAGCATGCAAATTAGTAGTGTGTAAAAACTGGTACACTAAGTTTTAATTACCAAACTTGGTGCATATAAGCCCATATAACACTTTTAAACTTGATTGAGAAGTAGGTGCAGATTTATGCTGGATGGGTGGTTTTACAGCATAGCAAACTCTGCACTACAGCAAAACCACCTTCACAGGAGGGTTATATCAGCTCAATTATGCAAATATTTCGTCATTTCGAATGCTGTAATGTTCATTCAAATATTCAACCCACCAGAATATTCACCCATCCTTACTGGTGTCCCTTAGTGATAATTCCAAAACCCCATTTGCTGTGGAAGTGCTATGCTATAACGCCTTAATTGGAACTAAATTACAATATGCATGCGTATTTTTGTATTCAACCAGCTTAACGGGAGGGTTATATGTGTTTAATTATGCATATCCTTCGAAAGACCTACATTTGTCTAAGCAAATAGGAATACTGTAATGTTCAAGTATTCAATGTGCCCAATCAGCCATCTCTTAGGACGTTGTCCTCTAGAGAAGAATCTCAATAAAATATGCATATAGAATGAAACTGAGTAGAGATTGAAATTCCTTAAACTGCTTTACACTAACAATTTATCCCTAGACTAACCCCTTTCTATTGCAGCTATTGACATGAACTACATTCCACCACTTTACCTTATGAGTACATGTATTCTCCTTGTAATATAGCCAAATAGAATTGAATAATCAAATTGACATTATAATAAGGGTTTTGCCAAACATTGATCCTATCTCTGTAATTACACCATTTTTTATCTCCTTCATATACGTATTCACCATATCATTCCTGCGCTCTCTGATCGGACTACTACGTGTCCAAATTATCCGATAATCAAAAACGAATATATAATAGGTCCATATTGGAGACCGAGACCAAGCTGGATCAGACCTAAGAATTCTGTATGGCAATCAAATGTTCTATCACACAGCCACACTGGAAAGGCTTGAAACTGCTTAGGAAAAAAACAAACAAATAAGTGGTTTAAAGCTGGCCACCTATTCCAAAAGACTTGGCCATAATTTATGATCAGTCTTAGCATTGCACGCAACCCATAGAGTCTGCATTTTACTAAATGTTTCAGGCCGCCCTCACTTGTTCGAACACATTGTCCAGCACAGTCCCTTAAAAGAAAAAAAAAAAAGAGAGAGAGAACATTATGCAGATTGCATGCCATGAAAACTTATTTAGGTGAAGTTTTCACCGGTGCTTGCATAAAAAACATTGTTTTCAAGAGACAATTAGCGAGTATCATAAGCAGGTGACTTTCTTAAACAACTGCTGTGCTACTTGCACATAAATGCACAAACTGAGGACAGATTGGAGTAATTAAAAGCACAAGCCTATACATGAGTACACATTTAGTTCTACTTTATTATGGAAAAATACGTTTCCCACGTATAAACATACAGCCGAGCATCATTGCTAAGATATATATATATATAAATTTCAATACCACATTAGTGGTCCAAAAATGAGAATGTAAGAAAAAACTATACGAGTCCACTTCGTTATACATAGACCGAGTGCAACACCACAGGGACCTCAAAACACAAGCGCAAAACAACTCTGGCCCTAACTGGTCAAACGACTAGCTGGTCGTAATCATTTCCTGGGGGAAGTGGCCCGTGTCACCAAGTGACCGTAGGGACACTCGGCCCGAAGGAGGGATCCTCACGAGAGAGATGCTGCAGTTGGCCAGAGATATGCGAGACCAAGCCTCGGGTGGGAACTGCAGAGCCCTGGAATCAGGAGCAAAGACACACAGATCTTTGCACTGGTGCAAAAGAAGAGTGTTGGATTTTGTGATCTTTACATGTCGAGACCGCAATATACTACATCAGGAGTGGAAGCGGGCTTCCTTTTTTTTTGGAGCAGCGTAAGAAGCAGGAACAATGCGATTTTAGAGCAGCTCTGGAGCGGTACAAAAGGAAGTTTAGGAGCAGCTTTGAAGCATCAATAGGTGTATTTTGGAGCAATGCAGTTAGTTTTGGAACAGATTTCAAGAGTTATTCATCACTAAATATTTTTCCTTCTTGTTCACAAAAAATTGCAGTGGCTTTCAATAAACATTCAATACTAACGAAGCGACCTGACTTACCACAAAATAGTGTGTGTGTGTGTGCGCGCGTGCATGCGTGCGCATGTGTGCATACTAAACATTAAAACATCAAAGCTGAAAGTGCAGCAACTCAAAGAAACAAGACATAGGCGGTGCTTTGGATAGTTACTAGACCTCAGACGAATGTAAGATATTGCTATTAAAATGTTCAAATATTAAAAATGTCAACAAAGCATAGCATCTCACATGAACAGCAACTGAAAACTGGAAAAAAGCTAACAAAAATGACCATTTCAAACCCAGTAAGACACGACACAAATGAATTTTAAAAACTTATGATCCAGTCATGCAAGCACCACAGCCAACAAGAGAACCGCGAGGAAAATAGATCAGCAATGTGCTCGCCGCCGCACCGTTACTGGGCGATGGCACGGAAAATATTTTTATTAAGATAGCATTTGCAAGGACACACACTGCGGGTTTTTGCCATCACCGTCATGTTTCATGCAAAGTCTAAGTTGATACCATCCCCGCGCATCGTACGTTCTACCCATGTGTAAAAGCGGGCAAGCGAGGACGACAAGCGCTGCTCAAGCAGAGAGCAAATGAGCTGGTCCGTCTCCATCGTTCGGAGGGCGCATCTCGCCGTGTGTTAGACTAGCCGTCTAAGGGAACACATACACACCTGCATATCCAGTATCGAATGACGTTGGCATGGCAAACGATGATCTCGTGGGAGTCTTCCTTTTGACTAGGAGATGCACGGTAGAAGTACTTGCGAAAACCGGCTTCTATCCTCGCGCCATCTGTAAAAAACTAGCGACCCAGGTCGGCCCCTTAGTCAGTTCCCTCTGCTGAAACATGCACCTAAATAGATGAGGCAGACAGGGCTGAAAAGAGGCGAGGGCACCAAGTAAAGTCGAGGTGCGATAAAAGATTGCACTAATGCAGAAAAACATACCCTACACAAAGTGCGCCATGACCAACACGCACCATGGTCCCTTCAGTTACAGTGAACTGCGAATAAATTTGATAAAAGTGGAGCTTTTCGCAAAGTCCATACTGTAGAAAGTTTATATCTCTTCAATTGATTTGATTGATATGTGGAGTTTGATGTCCCAAAACCACCATATGATTATGAGAGGCGCCGTAGTGGAGGGCTCCGGAAATTTCGACCACCTAGGGTTCTTTAACGTGCACCCAAATCTGAGCACACGGGCCTACAACATTTCCGCCTCCATCAGAAATGCAGCCGGGATTCGAACCCGCGACCTGCGGGTCAGCAGCCGAGTACCTTAGCCACTAGACCACCACGGCGGGGCTATATTTCTTCAAGTCAGCATTTATAACTGTACAGTAATTAATCAACAATTTAGGGCACAACCATTTGCATCACATTGAATAAGCTCATACAAATGCATGCTGAGAACACCTGCAACCACCTTGGCTTCTGGTCTCCAGGTTCCGTAAGGCGGTTCGGGAGGAATAGGTGCCCCTTCCCGAATCAGCTCGCAAGAGTCAATCGGAAGAGGTTGCAGGTGCTTATGAATTATCTCGGCTGTTTCGATAGCCCGTGTCATGGTCGAGTGAACAAGTCGCGAGAAAGGGACTCCCAACTCCTTCAACCGTTGACCTGTCGCATCTGCTTGCTTACGGCCTGCAACAGAGCGTCAAGGAAAAGAAAGTTAGGAAAAAAATGAAGGTACAAGTTTACATAGTACTATGTGGAACCTGAAAAAAATTTTCACATCCACCAATGAAGCCATGAGGGGCACTGGAAAATATTCCTAGAGCTAAATCTAGCAGATTCACGCATGCTCCTTCTGTGTTTTCCATCAAGAGAGAATGTCAGTTTCTTGAACAATGGTGACAGGCATGAGCACGGCTGTTCAGTCAAAGGACAGACTTGGACATATGCATGTTCGTTACGAAATTGTGAGGAGGGTTTTTTGTTTCTGTTTTCGATATTAAACATCATTTTTTGTAACCACCTCTGTATCACTATTTTCTGCCTCTTCTTTTTTCACATATCTCTAAATTTTTCTGGCATTATCTTTTTAGAATAACAATGTATCAACTCTGCTAACAAGCAGTGCTTTTTTAAGGTATACACAAAGAGGAGAATGGCTGCCACTGCAATTTAATGCTAAAAAAATTGTGTGTGTAATACTTAACGAGTAGGTTTGGCTTTCATTGTAGTCAAGTAACCTTTTCATACATGTGAATTTCCTTTTGAAGTAAAGTCAAGTGCTGAAGGGTGTTCACTGTTTTCATCGTATTGTGGCTTCATGAGGTTAAAGTTAAAAAATGGTGACCATCAAAATCTCTCTAGCTGAAATCAGGTTTCAACGTAAA
Source organism: Rhipicephalus microplus (assembly GCF_043290135.1). NCBI lineage: Eukaryota > Metazoa > Arthropoda > Arachnida > Ixodida > Ixodidae > Rhipicephalus > Rhipicephalus microplus. The sequence continues at coordinate 24,269,406 of NC_134702.1, forward strand.
GATTTGGCTTTCGACACATACTTTTCTTAGCAGTGTTTACCTTACCTTACCATGTATAACTTAGCTATCGTCCCACGCATTATTTCCCAGTAGTGCTCATTTTGTGCAACTAGTTTTCACAATTCATCGACAAGCCATGCAAGTTCATGTTGCATACGAAATGTTTCTTTCAAACATCTGTCTCGTTCAATGTTTACGAAAACATGACAAGAACACCAAAATAATGTCACTTACCCAATTCTGTCAAAGTGAAGTCTTTGTCCGACTCTCCTCGCATATTGTATTGGCCATGTCGAATTATGTAAAGGTATCGTGTTGCTGTCGGCTTTGCTTTCTGCAGTTCCTCGTTGTAGCGGTTCTGCTCTTTCTCCGATGAATTTTTGGGAGGTTTCGTGCAACACTCGGGCTCCCTCCTGGAAAGAGAAAAACAAAAAACTAAGTCAATATGGTGTTACTGTTCAGTACTCCACAGAAATAGTCATTTCTCCATCATGCAGCATGTTTGTCGTGAAAAACAATTCACGACTTGTACGAACTTCATTTTGTCATTCCTTGCCATGTAAAAAAAACATGAAGTGTGTTGATCCTCGTTCTGTTAATCACGCATCTCAACCATTTGGGTGGACCGTCACTTTCACCGATGAACAGCGTACATGCATCGTTACTTGGCGCTTTCAAACCGTTTTCACCAATTGCTAAACGTAATGCACAACTGACGGCTTGGAGTTGCTTCTTCTTGATTGACATATCCCTCGCGCATGCGCGACAGCCTCATTCGCGCGGGAAGAAGAAAAAAAGAAAAACAGCTACACGTTCAACAATGGTCGACGAAACTTGAATGAAGGAGGATGACAGCTTGTCTCCACATGAGTAATTGTCGATTGTCCGACAGCGCTGGCCGATGAATGTTCGCTACAAACTTCATCATCGCAAAAATGGGCAGAAACAATTACAAGCGAATCTTGAATCAAGTATAGACGTGCGCAGAGATTCATTCCAGTGTAACTCCATGCTTCCAGTAGCACGGCAAGCTTGTCGCGTAAGTAGATCAGCCAATCAGTCCATTTAAACAATAGGCCCACGTCTGCGGTAAATTAACATTTCGAGGGTTACGTTCGATTACACAAGACATCACTTTTCCACGGCATTTGCAAAGTATAAGAAATGTAACAAAGCACGAAACGCAATGAAGCGCAAGTGAGAGTTCAAGCGAACCACCGCCTTTGGCAAGGCCGCGCTTACTTGTCCCAGTTACTGTCCCACTGAACGGTGGGCTCGAAGTTCGTAGTCCACGATGCTTGCACGGTACGCTTCTTCGCTTGCTCACTGCAGACCACAAAAGCTGCCACGCCACCGCCGAAAATGCTCACACCTGTGACCACGCGTCGAAACATTTCACCGAATACACAGCATCCAGGCAGCGCGGCCCAAATCTACACTATAATCGCGATAAAGAAAAAAGCAGAAGCCCGCCACATGCAAGCCGCTACTAGCGATCACTAAAACCCACCAGAACCACCGGCTGTATCACGTGACTACAACTTACATGTTGTGGAGCTATGATGCTAGTAACGCCATTGATCTCCGCTAGGTTAAACATGCAAACGGTTTTTGTTTGCTTCCTAGCGCATGTTACCACACTATCATTACTGCTGAAATTAATCATTGATCCAGGCAGCCCATTTAGTAATAGAGAAGCGGTAATTTATAGTTAGCAACGAGGTCAGAGAACGAACCGTACATAAAACGCGTGCCTCACCGTCGAACTTTTGTGAATATCGTGTTTGCTTATTGAGCTACGGTACCATCTGAGATCACCAGCACAGATAGTTGATCACAGGAAACATAAGCCAACGTGACTTGCCTGCCATTTGTTATTCACCGACTCGTGTCGTGTTGGGCGGGACATCCTTGACCGGCAGGCAAGATGGATATCGAGCAGGCGAAAGACGAGTTCGAGAAGCTGCTCCAGCAAATCGACCCTGCGAAATCGGCAGAGTTCATACTTTGGATACAGAGAAGGTATCTGATGGCAAGTGAGTCGTCAGAATGGAATGTTACGCTAATGTCTTAACGAAAGTGGAACTGAAGTGTGTGTTGTCAGGATAACTAGAGCGCTCCACGCTTATTGCGCCCATAATGTTCGGCGTACTGCCGCGAATTTCATCCGAGCAAACTGTTTTTGCTGGCTTCTATTTCTAAAAATTCGCTTTGTGTAATAGGTAGGCCGGCCAAGCATATGTTTTATGCTGTAGACAGGTGAAAGAGGCGCGTTGTACACGGGCGTCACTCGGTGCTTTAGCAATCGGTCCCACTTCGTATTAATCTAGGAGGCGCTGCAGATGATAATTAACATTTCATGAAGGAATCTGCTGAAGGTTTTGGCAGTAATGTGGCGTTTGCTGCCGGCGCCAAACTTGCAAGCCTCCACAGTTTTCATTATATTAACTGTATCACGACCGTAAGGGCCTAACGTACCCTACGTACCCGTATTCTTTCGATGTACTTGTTAATGTGTTCAGATTCGCTTGTTTCTGTGGAAGTTAATTTTGCTTGTTCGATTTACAGACTGTGCAGGCCACCAAGTCGCCGAAGCCCACCACAAGATGAGACAGATTGCCGAGTACCTCAGACCCATGGTGCCTGTAAATGCAGTTTTTCCTTCAGAAAGCATACTTGTGCCAAAGCAGGGAGAGGTAAAGCAATATGTATGATTTCTTTTTCCTTTTTTTGTGGAATGTGCATTATGCACATATCTTGGCCTCTCATATGCAGCACCATCAATTTCACTTGGCTCAGCCCCACCTGTTACGTGGGTGTATCAAGCATAATGGAATTTGGAAGGTCTGTAGATGAAGCCAGGTTGACGTTTCATGATTCTTGCTGCTAGGGCACTTGTGCAAACTTGTAAAGCGTGACAATACCGGGCATGAACTTCCCCCATCGGAGTTTGTTCTGATGTGGTGCAATATTACATGAAGACAAGATTGAATACCAGTATCTGAAGTTATGAAACGCGTGCCGAAAAGCCTGTGAGAAGAAAAAGTACATGATGATACGACCACAGGAGGAAACTGTGGTCATATGGTAAAAACATTATGAGGGTGCATTCTGTAGCAGTTCTTATGCTTGAATTCTATTCTTCGCTTGTGACGCATAAATGTAAATATTTTCATTCTTGTTCCTTTTTTTTTCCCTTTTCTTCCTCCCAAATGGCCGAATGTATTATTCAGGAGCGGCGCCAAGGGGGGAGGGGGGCACTGGTGGGCTGGAGCTTTTGCACGCAGAATTGCTTGCCCCCCCCCCCCTTGCCCTCTCAAGAGCAAGCATAGTTAAAACACAACGTATAAGTTCGGTGCCTCTCTGCCCCCACGAAGGTATGCAATTTTCATCAGTGCCTCCCCCCCTCCCCCTCCCCCCAGAAAACAAAAATCCTGGTGCCGCCCATGTGTGTTCGATGTGGTATCTCGGAATTTGAATTATTCTCAAGAGCCCCCAGTTCTTAGTTATGAAAGAAAAATTTCACTGAGGCTGTCAGATTAAATTGTCTTCGTTTATGGGAAATGAATACCTGTGTTTTTTCCTGCACACTTACTTCACTGACATATGACACATGCTGACATCACGAGTAAGTGGCCTATGTTTAATATTATAATGACTCAGATAAACAACACAGATTACAGAAACAAAACCAAAAGGACAGATTTATGCACTTGTGTTGTATGCCTCTCTCTGTTATTCTTGTTGAGCTTTCAAGTTGGGGTGCTATCAAAATGACATCCCATGGTTTCAAAGCACTGTTTTTATTCATCTCTAATTACTGTGTGTTTTATGGCTTGCCAAGTTGTGTTCACAATCTATTGGCTATTGAAATGAAAGCTGTATATGGGAGTTCACAAGTGCAGTTCGAGTTAATCCCACAAAAAAACTAACTTTCGACTTTACACAACTTGCACCACATATCTTTTATCTTCTAGAATGCAGACTGTGATCCAGCAACGACAGTTCATGTTGATGCATTCCTTTACGATGACGAAGCCATTGACGAGTTGGTTGAGCAAGGAAGACTGAGCCGGAGCTACTGCAAAGCTTGTGGTTCTCACGACACGGCCCCCCTGAGTAAGTGATGTAACAGTGAGTGATGAATCGATACGTGGTCACATATGTTGTGTGCTTTTTGTTTTTTACCTGCATTGATTGTGCAGTCTGGACCAAAAATAACTTCCAATTGTAATACAGAAGACCATAGGAATGCACAGCCTTCTCCATTATGGGGGGGGGGGGGCAACTTTAACCGCATCCCCCCACCTCCTGCCCTGGTTGGTCAAGTACAACAAAAAATGAGCTCCACAATGTATGAAAAAATTGCGACGATGTGCTTATCTGACAAAGGCCTGCCATTGGTGGCCGGATTTCCAGGGTAAAAGCAAGAAGTGAACAGTTCCTTGAATGCAGCATCGTGGGTCCTTGGTCGTCATCGTCACACTATTACCGTCTGAAAACATGCATAGTCATAACCCTGTGCAAAATGGCATGAAGTCTGACTGAGAAAATATATGGAATGGAATCGGCACCTCTTTCAGATGGTTGGGAGGGCCCTGCCCATCCCCCTCTGTGCTCACATCTATGGATGTATGGCCATGTATGCTGCGTGGTCTTTTAGGGGCGAAGCTCCTTAAGGCATGGGCTGTGCGACCCCTGTATGTAGCTACATCTCGTTTAGTTCTTGCAGTGTTCATTATATGGCGGTACCTGTAGCTGATGATGAAAAGATGCAAGATGTTATAAACTAGACGGCGGTATTTGTAGTTGATGATGAAAGATGCAAGATGTTATAAAATAGGAATGATGTCACATATGGCGCGTGTCATTGGTGGAAGGCAATCGTTCGATTTAGTGCGGCGACGTACGCTAGGGGGAGCGTTGTAATAAAATCGAGTAGGCAAAATGTACGGAGGATTCATGGTTTGCCAGATTTACCTCCAGAGCTTCGCCCACTCATCATCATTCACTTCGTGGATATGGAGGCACTTTTTTTTTCCATCTAATGGATTTTTCAAAAGTCTGGACTTTTTAAAGTAGACTGCTAATCAGGGGACTGTCTATGTAAAAGTGCAAGTTAGTGTGAAGTAGAAAAACATATGTATTGCCCTGTTTTTGTCTGTTGCAGCGTTTATTTCGCACTCTGCGTCGGCTCGCAGAGCGGAGTTCATTTTCAGGGAGATGGTGCCTTACCTGAAGGACAAATCTGTACTTGATGTGGGCTCCAGGCTGGGTGTTATGCTCTACGCTGTAAGTGTCGTGTGGAACTGCAGTACTATTTCACTCTGTGCACCTTTATTTTATATCTTTTTTTCTCTATCTGCTTTAACATTCACTGGTGATAGTGACAACCTAACAGCACCATAATAAAGCCCAAGTTCTTATTTCTCATGGAGAAAATGTTGATGCATAGGGAGTCCAAACTTTGTACTAGGTCCTTGTTGTGAATGTCCAGAGGAAAAAAAAATATATGTGATGTAAATGCGAGACTTGCAGGACAAGCTGGGAAGAAAGTTCATACTATTTTAAGAAATTCGGAATGCTTGGGGTGCCTCTGTTCGGTTAATAAATTAATAGAACAATGTTCTTTTTAAAAAATACCTCATCGCTTTCTGTCGCAACCTGTAGCAAAGGTCTGCAAACAGTATTACAATGCTTCCTCGTCATATTTATAGCAGCCATCGCACTACCCTGCTCGGCTGCCGTCATGCCACATTGCCGACAGATGTTCACAACTAAGCACAGGAAGTTTGAAATCTATGACCTCACTTTTATTGCTGAAAAGGCTTTTTAAAACTTTTATACGCACAACGGCTAGCTTCATTTATGCTACAGCTGCCAAAGGCAACAGCAGGTGGAAAAAACATTAACCTTACTTCAGTTTTTCTTTATTTCTTCATTTGTCGAGGTTGAGGGGGGATGGTCATCATATTTTCCATAAATTTGAATTTTGCTCCGTGATATCGCATTTAGATGATAACACCAAATTTACATGTGCAAACTAACATTGGTTTCAAATCAAAATATCTTACAAATCTTTCAAAACCGTGATACTTGTGAAGTGTCGTCTGTTTCTCTGCAAGATGCTTCTGGTAGGTTCTCCACAACTTAAATATGTGCTTTTCGTAAAGGTGTTCCTACTAACTAGCTTTATTTCTTGTCTTGGGAGTAAGTGGTGTGCATGTATATGCATTTATACGTGTGCATAGTCTGCGAAAAATTCCCAAGCTACTATTCCTTGCATTTCTGCAGCGTGTCCTGGGAGCTTTTGACAGACCCTGTACGTTCAGCTGCACTTACGACTTGAGCACATTCACGTACTGGTGCTGTGCTGTACTTCCAGGCCCATGCATTCACGCCAGCAAATCCGATTATTGGTGTCGAGATGAATCCTGACCTGTGCCAAATTCAGGAAACTGCCATCAAGCATTTCCACATGGAAGACAGGATCAAGGCGAGTGTCAGCTAAACCGAGTCCATGTAATTGTTTTACTGTATTCGTTCTGTGTGTGTTTGTGTGTGAGAGAAAGGCACAACACTTATGAAAGCCATATAGTACCTACTCAAACAGTCAAACTAACTGCACATTAATGCAATATAAGTCAATCACAGTAGTGATGAAAATTTTCACAATGCTTATTAAAGCAGTGTACTACATGTTTTTAACCAACTACAGACAGTAATTGGGGCTGTAGAGGTATGCACCCCATCCTTCCGAACCTCTCTCAAATAGGGGAGGCAATGGAGGGTTGAGCACATCTCTGCCCTACGTAACTGATCTCTCGCACAGTTTCGATATAGCGAACCCCACATATTATATTATTGTTCATTTTACTGATTCTCCTCCTGTGAATATTTCTACATTTCAATTTAAAATAACATCATTGGCTTCACTTACTATTTGCTTGACAACACTCCATTTTTGCTTGCATGGTGGTAATGAGTGAGCCACTTAATCTTTGATTCTTCCACTAAATAATGTTAAGAATTGTTCTTTTTTTAATGATTTGGATGACTAAAAAATCACTTGGCCTGCGTGGAATGCACAGCATAGTCACAGTGAAAGATTGAAGAGTGACCTTTTTTAAACATTCTTAGGGTAACTGCTACAGGCACACTTGCAGGGCACCCACTGTGCCATAATTTTTGCGTAGTATGGAAGCATTCACTATGCCATCCTTCGTCATTCTTAGGAGAAGAGTAGTACCCCGTGCAATTTCTTTTATGCTCTGGCTGATGGCGAAAAATTATGCCTGAAGCTTTTGGAGTGGGGTGGGAGTTGTGGTCGACCCACCCGTTATGCAATTAACATTGTGTGATGCCTGGTTGTTGCTTTGCTGTTCTAAAACACTTTATTACTCGTATTAATGCGATTCCTTTCCCGACGTCAAGCCTGCCTAATGACAGTTTGCAATGAAGTTTCAAGAACTGGTGTGGCTTTGTTGTAGAACACTGTGCTGGCACGCAGGGGACACGGGTTCGAATCTCGTTGTGTCCTTGGTGCTTTTTATTTACTAAGTTTTTTTCTTAACTCTTTCATTATCGCATGAGAATGGTTGTTTTTCATACGTCTCGGGAAGATCGTTTTTGCCAGTTTTAAAAATGCCACCAGCACACATTGCAGCATATCAAACTTTGTAGAATAAAATGCTCTTTTCAAAAAATATAGATTGTATAGCAGCAAAAATATTTTAGAATGAATGAAAATGTGGAAAGTAAAATTTTTTGTCACCAGCTGGTATTGATTTATATGTGGAGTTTAACATCCCAAAACCACCATATGATTATGAGAGACGCCGTAATGGAGGGCTCCGGAAATTTCGACCACCTGGAGTTCTTAACGTGCACTCGAATCTGAGCACACGGGCCTACGACATTTCCACCTCCATCGGAAATGCAGTCCCCGCAGCTGGGATTTGATCTCGCGAACTGCGGGTCAGCAGCCGAGTACCTTAGCCACTAGACCACCGCGGCGAGGCGTAACCAGCTGGTAAACAGTGGAGTAAAAAAACACTATATATGCAAAAATATTTAAAACTAAGAAAATGCAGAATATACATTTAGTACATAAATGACGCAGCAACAGTGTAAAAATAATTAATGATGTACAATATGGTTCTCTTCACATAGACAAAGAAAATCAGAACCGAGGTGAGACACAAGTGTACACGTACACTCTTCTCATTGAACTTTTATTGCCTTGCGATAACAGTCTTGAGGTATTCCAATATTTATGAATACCAGTGATGTGAACAATCCCTTTATAAACAAGATGTCCAATGAACTTCGCTATTTCATCTAGCGTTGCCTCTTTCAATGAGTCGCCTGACTCCGCATAGGTTGGCATTCAAATATATGGATCTAAGCATATCTTTGCATCTTTGCGCATACTGCAGCCAGCGCCACCACACTGCACCCTTGCGAAGTGTGGACCACGCACGTAACCTATGTAGCTATAAGATTATGCACGAAGGTCAGAAGCTACATGCACTTGCTGCGGATGAGATAACTTGAGGATGTAAACAAAACAAACCCATGAACGGCTACGGGTGTCTCAGGCTGACGCAAAACATCATCTGCATAAAACTTGATGCTGAGGTGCTGTCATCCACAAAATCTCAGCTCGTTCTCACTCAATTCAGGTGGAGTCGCACGACAGTTTCAAGCAGCGCATGTGTTTTGCAGCGCTGATGCGCACGCATGCGCGCGTGACAACTGCGTAATAGGAGCGACTAGTGGCACTGGATGTGACCCTATGTATGATATAATGATACAAGCAAAACCAAAGTGGCTGGAAACTGGCCGTGAGAGCCACCTGCACACTTTATACATGCGGTGGACCTTGGGAAATATTTTTTATAGGATTGATTTTCCCGGACAGCTTTCTATTGATTATTTAGCTGGCATAAATTTCTGACAACTATTACTGCTCAATTCGAAGCGAACACATCAATTCAATATTTGCCTTGCAAAGTTGCTTTTCATTACAGAACTTCGATGTTACTGTAGCATAATTATGAGGGGCACGCACTTCTGTCAAATTCGCCAACCTAGTGCATTTTTCCAACTACACACGCACATTGGTTCGTGCAAAAGTCTGTAAAATCTATGTTACCCAAGTCGGCAAATTCAAAAAATTCTGAAAGTTGAGTGGCTGAACTAACTACTAGAAAGTTCTGGGTGCACGAGAAAAAAATTTAATATGCCAAAATCAATGACCCAGAAGCGTCGATGACCCGCGATCGATTCGAACAGGTGGGGGTAACGAAAGAGGTAATTAGCACAATAGGGATTACGGACAACTGCAGGGCACGCAGCCCTCATTGTGATTTCATAAGAGCTTTCGCTGTACTAAGTGTGCACAGGTTACATCGTCCGTTTTTTCCATGCAGGTCATCAATGCAAACGTGCTTGCCGTACCTGACCTTGTCGCCAGCTCAGACGTCGTCATCCTCAACAATGTGTTTGAGTTCTTCACGCCCGAGCAAGAACAGGTGGCCCTGTGGCAGTTTCTGAGGCGCACCATCAAGAAGGGAGCCATCCTCGTCACCGTTCCTAGCCTCGAGGACTCTCTCAAGAATCTCCAGGTCAGCGTGCACCAGACATCACAATGCGTTTTTGCATGAAACACTGGTGGCTCCTCGCAGTCATCTCGTACCCTAGCCGGAAATTTAAAACCAGCTTGCCGTGTTTATAGCCGCGTTGCCATACTGATCATATCACTGGTAACTGCTGATTGGTATTGTTAGTACGGCAGCTTTTCTGTCAATAGTCGCCTTCTAAGCAGTTGGTTGCCGCATCCTTGAGAACTGTGCATACGGTCATTTGCAAAACATTAGGAAGCAGTTTCTATGACTAAAAGCGATTTCTGCTCTTTCGTGGCTTTACCTGAAACGCCATACTATAAATATGCTCCATTTAACAGGCGTTCTGTTTACGGGGAGATAAACAGGGGTGCTGAATGCAAGCATGAAACCAATCATATTAAAAAAAAATGTTCTATTTAAGCAGCAGTTTTACTTAACCAGTTGAGGGCAGATTTTTTTTTTTCTTTTTTTGCAAAATACATCTCAAAATGGCACATTTTTTTTTATTACTGAATTAAATTCTGCAGACAAACACGTTTAAGAAAAAGACTAAAAGACTGTCTAAAATTTTTTGCCGTGACAAAAAAAAATAATTTGTGTTGTTACACACGTGTGGTTTATTCGTGAGTAGTAGCAAAACAAATTCTAAAAGAAAGCCTATAAAACTGTTAAAAAATTGTGTGTTTAAATAAACTCTGTGTAGTTGACAGACATAAAAAAAAAATAAGTGCACGAAGTGGCGTTGAGTGGAAACACTGGGGACAAAAGGTACTTGTGATTCGGTCAACATCGTCTTGCAGTTCATGCTTTTGAGATTAATTCTGACTAATTAATAGCACATTTTTAAAATAGTAACGCCTTGTACAACGGGCTGACGTTTACTGAATCGGATTGTGACTCGGCAGTTGGGCCGCTATCCAGAAGAATCATCGCTGGACTTTGTTGTGGCAAAGAAACGGTATGCACCTCCATAGCGAAATGAAGCTGCACAGGCGAGGGCATTGAAGAAAACTACAAAGTTGTGAGCTGCCGGGACACACTTGCCTTGGTGACTTAGCAGCTAAACTTGTGTAGGGTGCTGACACCCCCCTGTAAAGTTGTTTGCGTTGCATGGTGCATGTGTCTCGCCCAAAAGCATTTCGGGGTACAACTACCGAGTGGTAGTAAGTGGCGTTGTGTTCGCAAGCGTTGATCACCACTATCATCATCGTCGTGGTATAGCGGCGGCGGCGAAAAGCCTTGGTAGCAGCGAGCGAGAAATAAGCTGGTTTTTTTTGCGCGTGGCGATTGTCGCGAACGGTTGTCTTTAGCGTGGGTCCCCGGTGCGTGGCACCGTGGGCTGCGCGTTGGGGGCCCTCGTGGTAAGTCAAGCGTTGGCGACACAGCCTTAGGTGTGTCATTGTGTTTGTCATGTTTTGTCGTGTTGTTTAATATTGTGTAAGGACGTCTTGGCGTGTTGATCATGATTGGTTGTGTAATAATTTGGCTGACGATATCGTCGTTCTAAAATTAGTTAAATAAATGTATGTTGTTGTTTGGTTTGTACCGACCGCGCCTTCTGTGTCCGTTCACTCCAAGAGCGTGGTGGCGCTTGCCACGTCTAGATCCCACAGCTGTTGCATTACTATGTACAATGCTGTTTGATTCCGAGTGATAGTGGCTGTATTTCAGAAGACATTATACAAATTATGTCGTGATCTGGTGGCTGCTCTGTACATTTATGCCGTGTTGAAGGCTAAGCATGCTCCACATGTGTCCGCAAGGAACATACTTATCGCTGTTTGGGGAGTGATAGGACATTTTCGTGCGATGTGTTGCACAGCTAGCGAAAATCTGGGCACAAAAAGAAAGTTTGCAGGAAAGTAACCTCAATGTTATATTTGCTCAATGCTGACAATAAGGAGCTCAGTATTCCCGTGCTCCAGCTACTGCTTATGGCTAACACCTTGTTATTGTTTGCTGTTCTTAGAAAGAAAGTACTGCTAGCAAGCAGCTACAGCAGTGACCGCGGTACGACTCGTACAGAAGTCTTCATCATGGCGCCGCATCGATAGCTTCATCAAGCTACCAACAGATGGCATCAATTTCACATAAGGTTTTTAGGAACCAAATTCAAAACATTAGTGCATGTTAAATGCAAGTTCTAAAACCACAAGTGATCCAAATTAGTCCACTGTTTGCCGTTTAGCCTTACTTCATAATCGTATTATGGTTATCACACATAAACTCCTGCACTTTACATGCGTGAGTGGTAAATATGACAGGTGATTTACAGTAATACCGAACGATCCTACTGCTTCGCTCCCTTATCATCATTCGCTTTGTGGATATGCCGCGATTTTTTTTTTAACCGTCAACTGTATGATTTCACAAAAGCAGTATCCCCTCCCAGGTACTGTATACGCCACTATGCTGGAGCTTTGTTACTTGTAAAACACAATCTTAAATTGTTGATCTTTTCCTTGCACAGTCGGTGAGATAGCATTGCCAGTTTCTTCATGCATAAACTTGCCAAAAACTGACCGCAATGGCACGCTTTGTCATTTCTGTCTTTGCAGACTGGAATAGTCATATCGGAGTGGGTCAAACAGAGCTACGTCACTGATCCCCTGGCCTACAGCTTTGTCCTGGATCACGAGGAGCTGACCGAACTGTGCAGCTACGAAGTTCTGTGATTTGCTTGCTGTGTCCTTTGTGCAAAACTTATTCAGTCAAGTCATGCAATGTTCTTATTTTCATCTGTCAGTTATGATGTGTCGGGCAAAAAAGTGCCCTCTTATTGCGTCTATTGGGCTAGAGCAGTTTATACACAATTTTAGCGAATTCGGAAGTGCAAGAACATACTATATATATATCTCTCGCAGTGAGACTGCTTTTATTGCTTTTTTTAGGGGCGAAGCTTCTTAAAGTGGCAGCCATTCATCCCTAGTCATAGCACGTAACATGTCTTACGCTTTGACCTGAAAGGTGGTGCCGGTGGGAGATTTCTCCTGTGCGTTGTTGAACAATAAAACATTCGCAGCGTGCACATTAACTAAAAGCTGAATTCTCCTGTCTCTCATTCACCATCAGCAGCTATCAGCATGTACATTGAGCACCATCTGACAAGAAAGAGATGCTACGTTGTACTCGCTGGGCGTAACCTCCTTGGTTTTAGAAAGGTTTAGCGAGCGTTGGGCCGCAGTGCCATGAATACAGTGAACTAGTATATACCATGAACTCGAGGGGGCTAAAGGTGGGAAGTAGACACGAAGCGCAAGCCGTAAGAAAGTGTGCGTGTGCCACCTCTCGTTTAGTCCTTGGAATGTTCGCTGGATGGCGGTGCTTCTATATGCGGAATATATGATGAAAAGATGCGAGATGATGGTACTTGGAGTGTTGACTAGATGGACAAACGGGCACACAGACAGATGCATGGACAGACGCACGGATGGATGGACGCAGGGGCGAATGCATGGACGAACGCAGGGGCAGACGCATGGATGGACGTGCGGACGCACGGATGGACAGATGCTTCGCCCCACTCTCCATCATTCACCCCGTGGATATGCTGTCATTTTTTTTTTTCATGTATGTTCCACATTTTTGTGAGAGTTATTGTTTTCGTTGGGAGTTTATTAGTAATAGTTCACAATGCACTGAGTGAGAGTTGTTTCATTCGGTTGTGATATCCTGCTACACTTTATAATGTATATCATCTTTTTTTTCGCAACAATATATTTTAGGCTGGTGTTCTTGAATAGGCCTTGGCTTAAAGCTGTTAGGCGATTCCAACCTCTGCTGAAAGAATAAGTTTTATGGGGGCAACTAATTTGATGGTGAGTGCTCGAGACAGGTGATGGTGATTTGATGGTGAGTGCTCGAGACAGTCACCTTCAATTATCACACATCTAAGTGGAGTCCAAGATAATCTAAAAATACCGCACCAGTTTCGTTCCTTCATACACAGGTTTATCAATAGAATTATCTGAAAAATGGACGGCAGGACAATTTATCAATTAGCATTAGCTGAAACAGTGTGGGAGCAAACTCTACGATGTATAAATTCTAGTCGCATACTTCCCTCTCAAGGATTGTTAAAGAGACACTAAAGTCAAATAACAATTTACGTCAATTAGTGAAAGCTCGATGTATGACAATATCTAAAACAGCAATATTATCACAACAGTGCTCTGCTTACTGAGAAATTAAGAAAACAAAAACACATGCGCCGCAGTAGGACATTCTCAAAATGATCCCGATAACATCAGATGGACGGCGTACAAATAATGACTAGTAATCGAACTAGCTGCACTAAATAAAGAACCTTCCGTGCATCAAAAGACGCAATAAAATGCTGCTTGTTCGTTTCTGTTATATCATAGAAAGAAAAACCGCCGGACGTTACTATGGAGAATGACGCGAGTAGTTCAAAAATTCAATTTTCGTGTAGAGACACAGAACAGGTGGTGCTATCTAGCAGGGCGCAGTTGAACCAAAAAACGTCTGCAATTTTGGAGCTGATGGCAACAAATTGATCGATGGCCGTTGTGGCTGCTGTGGCTCCCGCTGCTTTCTGTCTGCTGCTACTAGGGCAGTGAAGCAGGGCAACGTTTTTCACGGCAACAGTGACGCGAGTTGGTCTGGTCAGTCTGCTTCTTGAGACGGGTAATTTGAAGTGCGCTAACCCTATGCGGATTACTAAAACGTGATTTTATTTCAAAATAGACCCTTCCTTGGCACAAAAGTAAAACTACGAGGTTCCTGGACCGATATTTCAACAATCAACGTTGACCTTTAGTGTCCCTTTAAGGGGCATTATTGAAGCACTGTGATTGCTTAAGTACAAGAGCGGTGCTGCCGTTCACTTTCATTGGTCAAGAAGGCACACTGCCTAGAGGAACATGCTAAAACATCGGGCCAAATCCGTCTCCTCTACTAGATGCCTGATGAATAGCATTATAGCGAGCGCAGACATTCTCCTTTTACATGCCAATGTTCCAAAATTGGAACATACGAAACCTAATTTTTTGTTTCCTCTCCAATATATTGCATATTAAAATTTTTTGTTTATGCGTACTCATTGACGCTTGTGAAAAACGTAGCAATTTTAATTTCTATTATGAACCTAATAAATTTTTAAAAACAGGCATATTTTGCACTCCTTGACCACCAGATGTTTGTTGCATTATTCCACAGGAAAAAGTAATGTTGCAGTGAGCAAAGCAAAACTAAAACATCGGCAAATAGTTCAGGATTACGCGGCAAAACAATAAAAAAATAACAAAGGCAATCTAGTTTTCAGCTTGAGAGTTTTGTGCGGATGTTCCTTTTTTTGAACATTGGCGTTTCACAGTGTCAAACGCAGCATAGACGCGCGCGAGCGTTTCGCCTCGTTCTTCTTTTGGCTTGTCGATAGCGCCCTCTGTGTGGCGCTTGGCAAAAACATGAACAAGACGTGTACGAGCCCGGCGCTCTCCCCTTTGCGCAGGATGGCATTCACTACAGTGGTGCGATAAGCAGGAGGGTTGGTAACAGGATGGGTCGCCAAGCCATAGCTTTTTTTAGGGGGATACAGAGCCCTGAGGCCAACAGTGTAGCCAAAGACGGTTCTAAAAGGGCACAAATATTCAAGTCACACGGAGTCCGTGGGAGAAGAAATCGACGTAAGCAGAAGGGCCGAGCTTAGTCAGACGTAGGCTATATTAACATGCAGGGTGGCCGGAATAGGTTAAAGTGGGAAGAGATAGAAGAGCAGTTGAGGCAGGAGGAGCTGATGGTATAGGGGGTTGTGGAGACACATCTTCGGGACATGGAGCAACCACCCTGCAATCCGGACTATGTATGGGAATATTGCAGTAGAACAGAAGGCAGCAAAAAGGGGGGTGGAATTGGTGCATTTATACATAAGAGCATGAGTTGGCAAAGAGTCAAGCAGGGCTGCATGGAACATTTATGGTTAAGAGGGAAAGTAGCTGGGCAGATGACACACCTTGGTTTGGTGTACTTGTGGACGGGAGCAAAGGCCAAAGAGGAAAACCAGGCAATGGTGGAGTGTATATCAAAGGACATTGAGGAATTATGAGGAGAGTGCGAGATAATTATACTAAGAGATATGAATGCGCACATAGAAAATATAGATGGATATACTGACTCAACAGGCAAAATGATCAAGGATATGTGTGAAAGGCATGATTTGATCATTTGCAACAGTACCGAGAAGGCTGAAGGGCAAATAACATGGGAGGTAGAAAGGCTGCAGTCAACGATAGATTACGTACTGATGTCACATAGGATGTATGATAAGCTCAGGGGAATGCACATAGATGAAGGTGGCTCCAGGAGTCTGGGTAGTGATTACAAACGTATCAAGCTAAGTTTTGGAAGAGAAGCGAAAGTGGGAAGGAGACAAGATGAGCAACTACAGAAAAATTTTCATTCAGAAAGGCAAATAGAAATCGCTACTAAACAAATTGAGAAAGTAATCACTGAGGATAATAAAACTGTGTGGACATACACAAATCTAATTAGACTATTTGGGCTAGAGCTTGCTAAGGCACGTGACAAGTCACCCCGGAAAAGAAGACATAAGCCCAAGAGTTGGTAGGATGAGGAAGTTAAGAGAGCCATAGCAAAGCGTCAGGAAGCCTCTAGGGAACACAGACATGCTAAGCAACGGGGTGAACCGACAGATGATGTTGAACGAAAATGGGAAATCTTTCTAAGCTCTAGAAGAAAAGCGTCCCTCCTGATCAATGAAAAAATTAGAAGAAAGGGTACTCAGTGGCTGGCAAAAGTACATAAAAAGGACAGAAAGGCTGCTGCGAAATTTTGGAACCATCTAAACTCCCTAAGAAATGAAACAAACCTAGAGCAGATGTTTATAACTACAGCTCAAGGTGCTAGGCTAGAAGGGGACGAAGCTATTGAATATATAAGAACAAGGGCGACAGACAAATTTCAACAAAGAAGTGCCTTATGCACCACAATAGACAGGGATGGATCAAGTGGCACAATTGCTCCATTTTCACAACGAGATGTGGGAAATTGCTGAGAAGAGGATATAAAATATAATCATCAAACGCCGGAAGAAGAAGAAAGAAGACTTCACTTCTTCTAATAAACCGTATTCGTTCGAAGCAGTCCCTGTTCTCAATCGTCTTAATAATGGTGCCGTGAACCAGGATACTATACATGAGGAATAAGCGCAAATACATTGGTAACGTCAAAGTTATGGTGGAACGGTCCCGAATGGATAACATCGCTGGAAAAGAACTTAGTAAGCATAATTGGCTCAAATACAGACGTGGAAGACCAGCATAAAACACAGTCAGTAATGCATGGGAAGAGCCGAAATCGAGCCAATCTTGGAAATCGAAAGGTATTCATGATACGGACGGCTTATAAGAGTGACAGCACGGGTGTTCAGATTCATAGACAACACAAGAACGGAAAATCACAAAGGGCCTTTGACAGGAAAACAGGTAACAAATGCAGAGAAATACTGGATAAGACAGACACAAATATCACTGAGACGAACAAAGGGTTAGGTATATTCAAACACTCAATCATTTGAAATTAATGGACACGAAGTCTACCTTGATAACGATGGAATCATCAGACAGAAGGGACGATTGCAGTGCAGCCAAGAATTCAACAAGCACGTTATAGTAATTCCAAAGGATGAGCATATCACGGAACTGCTAATACGTCACGTGCATAAAATGGTATCACACAGAGGAGTTCAAGTGACGCTAGCGCAACTTCGAACGAAGTTCTCGATATTGCAGGATAGACAAGAGGTAAAAAGAGTTCTGAACAGATGTGTTGTCTGCAAGAGGCATAACTCAAGACCGGCGACTCAAGACATACCTCCACTTCCGGCAGACAGAGTCACTGAAGCAGAGCCATTCAAAGTTACGGGAGTTGACTTCACAGGACCTCTTTACGCAAAGGACAAGTACCAGATTGTGAAGCAATATGTACTGATATTCACCTGCGCGGTAACAAGAGGAGTACACTTGGAAGTTACCAACGATTTGTCATCGTCAAGTTTTCTACAAGCATTTTGACGATTTACAGCTCGACGGGGAATGCCAGCAGTAATCTACTCGGACAACGCCAAAGCATTTATAAAAGCTGGAAAGGAAATCAACAGAATGCTCGAAATAATTAAAAACGAGGTTTTAAAGAATTACTGCAGTGGCCAACAAATTCAGTGGAAAACGATAGCCGAGTGCGCGCCATGATGGGGAGGATTTTACGAGCGCCTCATAAGAAGCTTGAAGACGTTGACGCTAAAAATAATATCGAAAAGCACAGCTTCGGTAGAGGAGCTACGCACTATTGTAGCAGAAGTTGAAGGAACACTCAACAATCGACTTACGTATATGGAGAACCTGACAAGCCAATGCCACTAACGCCGGCAGACATCATAGGTAGACAGCGACAGCTTCAAGACGGACAAACAAGACTGTACAACAGTGACATTGAAGAAGCATGGCGAAGGAGATGCAAACTTGTGCGCGCTTGGTGGAAAAGATGGCATCAAGAATACATCAAGGAAATAGGAACTACGGTCAAAGCCAAGACGCGGCAAGCAAAACCACTCTCGGAGGGTGACATTGTGTTGGTTGAGGACGAGGCTGCAAGAACATTTTGGAAAATGTGCCGGATTGAAAAACTCTACCCTGGGCGAGACGGAATAACAAGAGCTTGTCTCCTTTGCACATGCAAAAAAGAGCTTCTAAGAAGATCGGTGAACCACATATACCCTATGGAAGGTGGTTTCAAATAGCCCGTGAGAGCTTATCACATTTCAACTTGGGCGGGCGGGAGCCTATAAAATATAATCATCAAACGCCAGAAGAAGAAGAAAGAAGACTGCTGTCTGGAGCGAGCGCGTGCTACTTCACTTCTTCTAATAAACCGTATTCGTTCGAAGCAGTCCCTCGTCGGGACACGTCGCCATCGTCGAGCGGCAGGATCCTTGTAGCTAAGATTTGGTTTGCTTTTCATTCCTCGTATTTCTTGTTAGTTTGTCTCAACTGAAACGTTGTTGCAGCCCTTCGGAGGTCAGGCAAGTCAGAATATTCTGATGTCTTTCTCATCACCCCGCCAAGGGCACTCCTCTTGGATGGCCTCACTACCGGTCAAGGATTGGCCGCTCGATACCTTGCTATGCAGTGGAGATAGCTACGTCCCTGTGGCTCTGGTTCCTACAAATGGGGGTTCCATTCCAATGAAGAATCCGAAGGTGATACAAGTGGAGCTTCAAAAAGCATCGTCGCTTTTCCAGAAGATTATGGAGGTCCGCCAGTTCGGCCAAGGGGGTATCCTGTGCTGCTCTGCAGACCAGGATTGCGTCCGAGAGCTTCTGAATTGCTCTGAATTTGCTGCACAGCCGGTGATCCCGTTTATTCCAGCTCATCTTGCATGTACGACGGGCATAGTCCGTGGGGTGGATATGAGTCTGGCACCTCAAGAAATTCTTGACTTATTTGCTGTAGCTGGGGCAGTTTCAGTCTATCGATGCACCCGAACGACCGATAAAACAAAATCGCCTACTGAATCAGTTATAGTAACTTTTGCGGGAAGAGTTAGGCCAACAGATATTAAGGCATGGCCACTAATCTACAAAGTAAAACCACTTTCCCCGAAACCTTTGCAGGGCTCAAAATGTTGGCGATTCGGCCACAGCATGAAATGATGCATATCACAGGCTAGATGTCATCTGTGCGGAGAGAGTCATGACAGCTGCGATTGCAAATCCGATGACCAGAAGTGCTGCTTGTGTAATGGAGCGCACCCTGCAGACTCTGCTGTATGTGGTGCAAAAGAAAGAGAAATTGGTGTTCTAAAAACCATAGAATGCAGGCGTTGCTCTAGGAGGGAGGCGGTAGCAGAAATGCATGAATGATCGAAAGGTTACGCAGGCATAACATCCCGGCATACAGCGGCAATGGATGCATCACTCGCAAAGTCGATAACTGAGACTATTGAAAAGTCCACTGAAAAGGCAATGCAGCGTCTGACAGCTACTCTTTTTGAAACCTTGGCTGATATGTTAACACAATAGCTGACACAAATAATTGGTACAGTTTCTGTGCAAAATCGGGATTCGCACGCTCTGTTGATTTCAAGGGGTACAGAGGAGGAAAATCAGACAGTCAATCATAGATCTATCTCTCCGAAAGCAGGACCTTCAAAAAATAGAGTTCAGGCTGAGTGAGAACCTGTGACAGATGATTCAGGAGGCTTTACAGATATGGACACAGAATCTCTAAGAACTTTGAAACGTAACAGATCTCCCCCTTCTAAAAAGTCTTCTCAGAACCCGAAATCCAAGAAATACTTGTCAAAGAAAGACTTCTTTGAGAACCTTTCAAAAAATGATTTCTTGAAAAAAGATATTCTGGATCAGGCAGTTTCTTCTGCCGGTATAGCATCAAAATAGGTTCCATAAAAATTTTGCAGTGGAACTGCCGGTCTATTTGGTCGGCAACTACAGATTTACAATATCTTTCTTCCCAAATTTCTCCCGACAAATTGCCATTCAGAAAACCTGGCTTGCTAACGGTAAAAAATTTTACATGAAAAATTATTGATTAATGTGGCTGGATCGGCCGAGTAGAGGTGGCAGTCTGGCTTTCTTAATATCAACGAAATTTAGTCACAGAGCCAAGATATCTTATCAGTGTATGGATACGAATTACGAAATTCTGGTGTTAGACATAACACTACCAGACTGCTCGCCTTTCTCTTTTGCAAATGTATACTTTTCTGCAGGAGTTCAATACACGAGATGCCTCGATATTATGGTAGCTTCATGCAAAAAAGAAATAGTACTGTGTGGTGATTTCAATTCACACCATGTGTCTTGGGGCTCCAAATCTGATGTATGCGGAAGACGTTTGTGGGAATGGACGCTTGATAATAACTTTTCCTGCTTGAACACACACGTTGCTACATTTGTAAGAGGTAACTCTAAATCCACTATTGATTTAACATTTTCCAGCTCCACTTTAAGTATATCCTAATGGAATATATTAGATTGTGCTACAAACAGTGACCACCTTCCCATTACTTTTGAAATTAAGTTCCCGAGGTTTAGTTTGGCAGGGAAAGTTGGCTCATTCGTAAATTATGCTAAATTACAAAAAGACTTAAAATCTACGTTAACTTTTCACGAGGAAATGCAGGAAGACCTCAGGGCTATGAATCTATGTGCGGTGTTGAAACGATCATTAAAAAATTCAACGTTTACTGTAAACTCGAACACAGCGGGATCTTTTAGCCCGTGGTGAAATCTAGAATGTGTCAGGGGGTATAGAAAGCGAAAAGTGGCTTGGAAAAGGCTGTTAATTAACCAATGCCCCAAAAATTGGAGTGATTATAAGTTCATGGCCGCTGATTTTAAGCGTCTAGTGCGCAAAGCAAAAGAAGACTATCATATGAATAAATTTAATTATCTGTTTAAGTCTAAACATAAGAAAATGCTTTTCAGGTTTTTGCGTGCGAGAAAAATGATTCCACAGACAGAAAGCATTCATTCCACCATTATGTCTCCTCGCGAACTCTCTCATTTCTTAGAAAATATTGTCAAAGGCTTGCAAACCAAGTTTATGACAATTATGCCAAAGTCCATGGTGAAATTAAGGGTGGATTGTGATTTCCAGGAGGTATCATTAGCTGAACTGGCGGATGTGGTGAAGAGCTTACCGCCCGCTGCTCCTGGACCTGATGGGGTGACCTCTACAATGATTAAAGTGCTATATGAAATATCCCCACATGAAATCCGTAATATAGTTAATTATTCACTGAAAAATTCTTGGATTCCGGCAGATTGGAAGCTTTCCAAAATAATTTCGATACTTAAAAAACAGGGAATGGAGTTTACTCTGGATAACATAAGGCCTATTTCATTGACATCTAACCTGGTCAAGCTTGTAGAAAGAGTCTTAAATGCCCGTATAATAAACTATATCAATGAACATACAATATTAAACCCCAGACAAATCGGCTTTAGATCGGGATACACCATTTGGTGTGCACATGTTGATTTGGAAAGTCGCATACAGGTGGCTCGCCGGCATTGCCGCAAATACTGTGCACTAGTCACTCTAGACTTAGCCAAAGCGTACGACAAAGTGGAGTATCCTATCCTAATCCAGCAGATGCAAGACTATTGCTTTCCAAAATATATAACAGCATGGATTACAGAGTTTGTGAAAGACAGAGAATTTTATTGCTTCTTGGATGGATGCTCTTCTAAAAGATATAAGCAGACACGAGGTGTACCCTAGGGCTCAGTATTATCCCCGGTGTTATTCAACATATTACTAAGTTCCATTCCAACCCATCAGGATATCCAAAGTTACGTGTATGCAGATGATACTGCTTTTTTTGCAACAAACAGTTATCTGCACTCATGTTATCAGGCATTACAGAATTACATGAACATGCTAGAAGGATGGCTTGACAATATCCATATATCATTAAACGTCAGAAAAAGTGCGCTTTTGCCATTCTCTTTTAAGGATCGTGTCAACATTTCCCTGATGTATCGTACCGAGCTCATTCCCCAGGTCGATTTCCTGAAATACCTAGGCATCGTATATAATAGGACGCTAAATTAGAAAAGCCATATAGACGAGGTTGGTTGTAAAGCGTCACGTGCCTTGGGGTGGTTATGCAAATTGGGAAACAGAAAAATAGGATTGCGTAGGAGTTCATTGATAATGATTTACAAGATGTATGTGCGGCCTATTATGGAATTTGGGTGTGTATTATTTTCAGGCAGTGCGGCTTACAAGATGAGACAATTAATATTATTAGAAAGAAAAGCTTTGTGCTTGTGTCTTGGACTCCCAAAATTTGTAGCAAATAATGTTTTGTATGTGGAAGCGCGCCTTCCACCTTTGTTAACTCTGTTTAGAATACTTACCGTTCAAACTTTCTTAAAAATATACAATTCGCCTCTGTGACAAGCTTCATACGTTTTTATTCAAGAACCAACCACATTCGTTGGAACACAATGGTCTAGACTACACTCCCCTCAGATTAGGTTCGTCCAAGCGTCGCTAGAGCCTCTCAATGTAAATATTTATCAGATTTGCATAACGAAGACACCTAATTCAAAACTTGAAAATAAATTTGATGATATTTTCCCCTCTAATGCGAAACAACTGCCCCTTCAATATTTAAATATTCGGTTAAAAGATCACTTGACTCATCTGTCCATAAACAACATTATTGCGACGGATGCATCCGTATTGAACGAAAAGGCTGGAATAGGCATCTTTTGTACTTATCCCGGTTGGTCTTTCTCAGTTCGATTACCAGATTACACGCCTATATTCATCGCTGAATTATTTGCTATCACTATCACTGAATTATTTGCTAGCACTTCGTAAACTTCCTGCAAGCGAATCAGAAGCGGTCATACTTACCGATTCTCTCTCAGTACGCACTGCACTATCTACAGCAAAAAATTTGACATTATTGAGTATGATTAGCAGTTTATTACCAGAAAACCTGAAAAATTTCACTTGCTATGGATACCCGACCACTGCGGGATTTATCCAAATGAGATGGCAGACTCGTTAGCCAAAGCATCTTTAAGCGGACCACTCTTACCTATTTTACCTGATTTTGCCTACGTAACAGCACTCACAGATAGAAATGCTTGTTTGCACAAAGAAATAGAAAAATTATCATTGGATAAAGTCAGAGACTTCGTACATCTAAGATGTTGCTGGAACAAACAGTGGAGTGTATCTCGGCAGTTATAGATTACTATCGCCAGATTACGATGCAGAATTCCGCATCTGAATTACTGCCTACATAAAGCTGGACTAACAGTATCTCCGTTGTGTCTCTTTTGCAAGGAATCAGAATCAATAGATCATTTCTTTTTATCCTGTCAACGATATTCTTATCAAAGGAAAAGATACCTGGTCGAACCAATTGAAAAGCTAGGTTTAAAAATATACGTGGAAGTAATTTTATCCTTCGGAGGGATTACATTAGGTTATAGCCACAGAAAGGTTTTCTCTGCTGTGTGCAAGTACATAATGGCAACAAAGAGGTTATTTTGTTAATCTATTGTTATTATTTATGGCTACGAGACTACCTGAATGCCTGACTTAGCACACTTGATGATCCTGCCGCCCGGTCCTTGGCCGATCCCCCTTTGTGGGCGAGTGCCAACAAAGCTGAAGATTCATCATCATCATCATCATCGTCGTCGTCGTCGTCATCATCATCATCATCATCAGTCCCTGGTCTCGACTTCTTAATAGAGGGTTCCAAGTAGTACATCAACAGGCCCAGGTGGCATTCCAATAATGCTGATAAAAACATTGGGTCAGAACTCTAAACAGACTTTGAGAGAGGCAGTGAGCAGAACTATAATCGATGGTGAAGTCCCTGGTGGATGGAAACTTAGCAGGATGAGCATGATCTATAAAGGAAAGGGGGACAAAGATGACATAAACAATTACCGTCATATAACAGAGACATCAGTGGTCTACAGGCTGGCGATGCAGATTATAAAGGAAAGACTGCAGGCATGGATAGAGGATGAGGGGTTGCTGGGGGGACTGCAGAATGGGTTTCGGAAACACAGGAGGTTGGAAGACAACCTGTTCTCACTGACGCAGTGCATCGAAATAGCAGAAAAGGAACACAGGTCCCTGTGGCTAGCATTCTTGGATATCAAGGGAGCGTACGATAGCGTGGTTCAAGAGGAATTGTGGGGAATACTGCACACACTAGGCGTGGAACATGTAGTCACTAATCTTTTAAAGGGTATCTATAGAGGTAACAAGGTAGTTATAAAGTGGGAAAAACAGGTATCCAAGCCTGCAGAGGTAAAACGGGGGCTTAGGCAGGGGTGCCCCCTGTCACCCTTATTATTCATGATGTACCTACAAGGATTAGAGGCAAAATTAGAGGGAAGTGGGCTGGGCTTCAACCTCTCTTTAGTCAAACAATGAAAACATATTGATCAGGCACTACCAGAATTGATGTACGCAGATGATATAGTGCTAATGTCCGACAACAAGGAAGATTTGCAAAGATTGATGGACATCTGCGGTAATGAGGGAGATAGGTTGGATTTTAGGTTCAGTAAGGAAAAATCAGCAGTCATGATTTTTAATAATAACGAAGGTAGTGAGCTTAGAATACAGGAGATCACGCTAAAGATAACAGATAAATACAAATATCTGGGTGTATGAATAAGCAATGGGACCGAGTACCTAAGGGAACAGGAAATATATGTGACAACTAAATGTAACAGGAATGCAGCTGGGATGAAAAATAGGGCACTGTGGAATTACAACAGGTATGATGTTGTGAGAGGAATCTGGAAAGGAGTAATGGTTCCTGGGCTGACGTTCGGCAATGCGGTCTTGTGCATGAGATCAGAAGTTCAAGCAAGATTAGAAATTAAGCAACGTGGAATAGGTAGGTTTTCTTTAGGAGCTCACGGGAATACACCAAATCAGGGAGTACAAGGTGATATGGGATGGACATCATTTGAGGGCAGGGAAGCTAGCAGCAAGATAAAATTTGAGAAGCGATTGAGAGAAATGGGGGAGGAGCATTGGGCTAGGAAGGCTTTCAGCTACTTGTACATGAAGAATGTCGATACAAAATGGAGGAAGCGAACCAGGAAATTGACTGGTAAATACTTAGAAAACAGCACGTGGCCAAACCAAAAAGAACTATCGGTTAAGAAGAAAGTGAAGGAAACGGAGACTGACATGTGGAGAATTGGCATGATTAAGAAGTCCGCACTATATATCTATCGAACTTTTAAGCAGGAAATTGCCAAGGAAAGGATCTATGATAATACTCGGGGTAGTTCTCTACTGTTTGAGGCAAGGACGGGAGTACTGCGAACCAAGACATATCGAGCCAAATACGAAGGGGTAGGCACAGTATGCAGTGCGTGTGGAGAGGAAGAAGAAACTGCCGAACACTTGATAATGTTCTGTAAAGGGCTTCACCCTATAGTTCAAAATGACGGCGTAGAGTTTTTCAAAGCACTGGGGTTTAGGGACAGGGAGGGCAAAATAGACTTTAAGCAGGTAGACTTAACTAGAAGCAGGTTATCTGATTGGTGGCTAAAGTCAAGGGACGAGTGAAAATTAAACCCTTCACTGCAAAGTACGAATGCTCAACCTCACTTTTTAAAGGAAAAAAAAGATAAATCTAATGGTTAGTTCACTAAATATTACGGCTAGTTGGCGTTAGCTGCCGCCCTATTTAAAGGGTACAGCCACATTCATCCATCCATACATCCAACATAAGCTTTCCTGGGCGTCATTTTGAGTTTGCCAAACACGTGGAAAGAGCAGCATTGAACTACAGTGCCTAGCCGCATCAATCCCTGTGAATGTAAGTAGAAAACTACCTTGCGGCTGGTTTTATTGTTGTAGTACTGCGCTTCACACCACAATAACTTTCTTTGTAGGTCATGGCACAACGCTTCCTCACTTTAGAGGCAGCAATTGACCTTCCCGATGACGAACGCGAAGGTGCGTCTGCATGCCAATTGCCGCCTGTTGAAGATGGCAATATTACCGACGAGGAGCACGTGAACGAAAACGACTTTTCTGAAGATGTTCCCGATGATGTTTGTGGGCACGTTGAAGTTATGCAGTGCAGCGATGAAGACTTTAATCGCCTTCTGCATGTTCGAGCCCTGAGCCACGGCGAAAGAAACCAGCGGGGCGGCAATTCACTGCTCAAAAAGGATGCAAAGCTTCAATGAACGCTCGGAAAACAAATACTCCAAAGCGCTCCCATACACCAGTATGGGGTCACCATGCCACGTTTGACAAAACACTTCCCAGCGAGAGTCCTCAGTTGTTGCTAGAGGCATTTCCTGAGCTTGCAAACATGAGCCCATTTATGCTGCTCAGCAAATTTATTTCTCCGGAGTATCTTGGTTCAGTGGTGAACTAACTGCAAGATACGCACTCCAAAAGGGGGAGGAGGTTGACGTCACAGGAGCGGACATAGGTCAGTTTTTTGGCCTCTTATATATTACCCATGCCACACGGGCACAGAAAATGACATTCGGTGGCGAAGGCATTCAGTTCCCGAATGACATTTTTTTCGGCGGTACTGCTACACGTCCAAAGTGAATGACATTTGACTTGATGATGTCGATCGCAGCACCTTGCAAGTGAGCATTAAGTGAATAGCAATAAAAAAATTAAGAAGCATTTACAAGCTTCATACACATCAGATAATTATTAAATGTAGAAATAAGCGTATTACGGTGGTGGTGATAAAAAACATTTATTTCAGAAAAAGTCTACTAGAGAGTGCCGACTTGGCCCATCGGCGTGCTAGAGTGGCAAGACCCTATTCCAGAACGCCAGTGGAGCTGGAAGCTGCCCGTGCGCGCTCCACCAAAAAGCGTTGTGCAGCCAAGGTAGAGCAGCTGAGCAGGTGCTCCTCCCAAGCCTCTCTAGTTGGGATAGGAAAAGGGGATGAGAAAGGGACGGGATTAACTGGGCACGATGCTACGACGTGATATGTGTCGGCGAGGACATGACAGGTCGAGCAGGTGCCATTGATTTCCGGCAAAAAGTGCCTGGCGACCGCCGGACTGATAAAGGTGTTCGTCTGCAGGCGGCGTAGCAGTCGTTCATCCGCTTTCTCCAAACCGCGTGCGGGGTCCGGGTAGAGGCGGCGCGAAGACCGGTAATAAGCCAAAATTTCGCGAAAGCGCGTCAGGTTGGTATTGCCAGATTCCGTCTCGGGACATGGAGGGGCAACGGCCCGGACAGGAGAAGCGCGGGCAGCAGCAATTGCCGCCTCGTTGCCGGGCAGGCCCGAGTGGCCTGGGGTCCAGACTATACGAATGGGATGAGGGTTAAAGCGCCAAGAGGCTGCCTGTAGTAGGCTAGCCGCCAGCGGGGCAATGGAACCCTGAAGGTACTGAGAACAGGCCGAGCGCGAGTGCGTCAGGATGGTGCGTGAGGCAGGGTGAGAGGCGGCCAAAGCTATGGCAACCTCTTCAGCGCGGAGGCCGACGCGCTTGGTAGAAACTCGCCGTATCATGCGGCTCACATGTTCGGCTGGTGCGTCTGAGGCCTGCTATTGTGCCCTTCCTTTGGATCCAAGGACGATGTGAGGTGAAGGCCAAGAACCCGAATATTTTGCACTGACGGGACGGGCCCGGACGGAAGAAAAATTTGAGGCTGCGGTAGCGGAGAGACTGAAAGAAGAGCCGATTTAGCTGGAGAGCACTCGAGGCCGCATGAACCAGCGTAGGTGTCCACCAGAAGGGCAGCCTTTTGAAGGCGTTCTTTGATTTGCGCTAGAGAGCCGGTGTTGGTCCAGATTGTGATATCGTCCGCATATAGTGCGTGTTGTATTCCCTCGACCTCGCTTAGAAAAGAGGGGAGGTTCATCATCACCAGGTTAAAAAGCAGAGGAGACAGGATTGCCCTTTGAGGTGTACCCCGCGTGCCTAATAAGTACGGCGGTAGAATTAAGGCGAATGAAGGCAGTGCGATGTGATAGAAAGGCGCGAATGTAGTTGAAAGTCTTCTGCCCGCAGTTTGTGGTAGACAGGTTAGTGAGTATAGTGCTGTGTTTGACGTTGTCGAACGCCCTGCGGAGATCGAGAGCGAGCACGACTTTATCGTCATGGCGCATAGTAGTCGGCTCTATGATATCGTGTTGAAGCTGGAGCAGGACGTCCTGCGCCGACAGATGCGGGCGAAAGCCAAACATCGTGTCGGCAAAGGTACTCCTGGCCTCCAAGTAGGCGGAAAGGCGTTCGCGAACCATGGTTTCCATGAGTTTGCCTGCGCAAGACGTAAGTGAGATGGGTCTCAGTGCCTCAATACTAACGGACTTTGCCGATTTGGGTATGAATGTCACGACCGATGTGGTCCATTCCGTTGGAAGCGGAGAGCCGTCCCATATCGAATTTATAAGGTGGAGTAGCGAGAGGTGTGCTTGGTCGGGAAGATTTGCCAGAAGCGATACTGTGATTCCGTCGCGTCCAGGGGCCGTGCCCCGTCGCATTTTCGTGAGTGCAAATCGTAAATCGGAAAGCATGTATGGGGCGTCGAGGTCGGTGTTAGGGGCGCCGGAATACGTATATGCTGGGCCTGCGGGATCAATTGTGCGGCAGATGTAGCGGTCACAAAGTTCTCGTGCGAGTTCATCCGTAGTGCCCTGAAAGGCATGCAGAGCACGGTGGAGCTGGCGTTGCGTTTCTCCCCTGGTGGTGGAGGGATCGAGAAGGCTTCTAGAGTCGCCACACACTCTTAGAGCTCATCTGGTTTGCAGCCTTCGAACAGGTGTCTGCCCAGTTAGCATTGGAAAGTTGCGCAGAGTATGCGGCCGCCTCTGCAGTGAGCGCCTCAATGCGAGCACGAAGTTTCCGATTAAGTTTGTCGCGTTTCCAGCGCCTTACGAGCCCGTTGCGAGCGTGCCAAAGATGTAGGAGGTGTGGATCGATTGCAGGAGTCAAATTAGAGGTTGCAAGGGTGCGAGTGTTCGCTTGTTTCATATGGAGGGCGTATGATGCCCACGCTGCATATTCGGTCGAGGAGAGGACGGCGGGGAATGGTTGCATTCTGAACTGAGTCCAATCGGTGAGACAGGCTTGGCCCCAGTGTTGGCGCATTTTCTGCCGCAGTGTGAACGAAATGCGGAGTAAAAAGTGATCGCTGCCTAGGGTTTCGGCTATATTTTCCCATGTAGCATCGCGGATGTGACGGGTGAGGGAGAGGTCGTGGCATGTGTCTCGCGTGACCGAGTTGTCGGAACGTGTGGGTTGTGCTGGATCGGTAAGAAGCGTCAGGCTCAGCGAAGAAATGAGCTCCTTGAGCTCTCTGCCCCGGGCCTTCTCGTAGTGCTAACCCCAGTGAGGGCTGGGGGCATTAAAGTCCCCAACAATCACCAGTGGTTGTAGGGCCGCTATACGCAGCGCCCGATGGAAGAGATGCGCAAATGAAGCCCTCGCAAGGCGAGGGGGACAGTACACGTTTAAGATATGTATTGATGGTTGGCCCCTCCGCTGAGACAGCACTGATATCATGCAGTAGTCGTAAGGAAGATCCAGATCGAGGTCAATCTGTATCGCCGTGTAAGCTTTATATACGAGGAGGCATGTGGTGGTGCTGCCTACATAGGAGCAGTATCCAGAAAGGAATGGAGCAGGGCCAGATTCTTGGAGTGCCAAGACGGCCGGCTGAGAGCCAAGTGAGCTGAGGAAAAGGGAAAGATGTGAACGCTTTCGCCTGTTCTCGAAGCCTCCAGGGTTCCACTGTATGATCTCGAATTTAGACGCAACGTTTGAACAGGACGTACGATTGGTAGCCATCGTGACTATCTTAGGTTTTATATTTGGTCCTCCATGTCCCGCTCGAAATTCTCAGAGGCAGGGAGGGGCACGGAGGCCGGATTGTCCGACGGCGGGGTGGTGGTAGCCACCTTACGACGACGCCATGGAGCTGTACACTCACTGCTCACCGAGCAGGAGCGGGAACGCGATGCCTTGGGTTGAAACTAGGTGACTGCCCAGGCTTGAATAGCCTGGGTAACCTTTACTACTATGCATTGGACCGAGAAGCTGGTGAGGAGGTGATTAATCGAAGCTTCGACGCGCGTGAGGCGTTCCTCTATGCGCGGGGCGCGCTCTTCACTAGGGAGAGTTTGGTTAGCGGGCAAGAGAACCTGAGGTGCCCCAGGAGCCTCAAGAGCTTCTGGAGTAGATGCGGCACCGGTTCCGAGTGCTGGAGTACACATGGCTGCTTGAACCGGCGGTTTAATGGGAGTGGACTTAGCACGAGGACTAAGCTTGGACGTAGCTGGCGTAGCCGCCTGGACAGAGGAGGCAATATCGGATGGCCTTGCAATACACTGTTGTTGGGGTTGAAGTCGCTTATTTAAGAGTTTATTTAAGAGTCGCTTATTTAAGAGAGGCTTAGAAGCAGCATTCCCTGCCCAACTGCTCACCTGAGGTACCGCCGCTGGTGCTTCGAGCGGTGGGAATGCTTAAGTGTCGGCGTGGAGTGCTGGAGCCGAATGATGCAGGTTGGTGCTGCTGTCTGGCTGTGACGAACATGAGGTGGTCCCTCGAGGAGATGTTGAGGGCTGCTTGCGTTTCGAATATTTTCGATATTTTGACGTGCAGCCACTGGTCCCAGTCTCATGGGCGCTGTGGCAGAGGAGGCGCTTGGGATGGCAGTCGTGGGTATTGAGACCTGCAGGTGCGGGGGTTCCACATTTGGCACACTGGGTTGGAGCGGGGTGAGGACACTGAGGTGGTCGATGACCGATGGTACCGCACTTGGTGCAAACAGGGACCGTCTTCTTGTAGGCGCGGATATACGTCGCCACGCAGTGGTAGAAGAGGAAGCGGGGTAACTTCGTGCCCTCAAAGTCACCACCGCCGCCG
This sequence comes from Rhipicephalus microplus, assembly GCF_043290135.1. Lineage (NCBI taxonomy): Eukaryota > Metazoa > Arthropoda > Arachnida > Ixodida > Ixodidae > Rhipicephalus > Rhipicephalus microplus. Next base: position 24,300,456 of record NC_134702.1, read on the forward strand.
CGGAATCTCCGAGTTAGCGGACCGCGAGGATAGTACCTCGAGGCCAATGCAGTTCTGACTTTATCTTCTCCGGGCTTTCAGCAGGGTTTATGGTGATGACGCCCTTGCATGTATCCCCTGGTGCCTTGGCGTGGCCCCGAACGGGCAGCTGCTGATCCCCCACTTGCAGCTGGAAGCCCACGAGGAGTCGCTGTGCCATAGGCAAAATGGTGGTGCTACAGACCAAGATGTTTTGTTCCCAGATCGGCCACACTTGAATTTGCGTGGTAGTCCGGTCGCCGAGGTAGCTGCGGATGGCGTCGCCCACGCGATCGGCCGGGACGAATGTGCGTAGCTCGCAGGGAACGCGAGGTTTCAGCACTACGATGTAGTCGTCGCGAGAGAGGCGAGGAGTTTGACGCGGACGCCACTTGCGTTGCTTCGCTGGCTGCGAGGACGGAGCATGACCTACTACACTCCTGACCTGCCCAGAGAGCACCTCTTCCAGCGCCCACGTTCTAGTTCATACCTTCTGCCGCTAGGGCCGTCACCTACGAGCGGCGTGGCGCTAGGCAGCACCTGTTCGCTGTCGTCTGCTTCAGCCATCGCTGTGGCAGTGCAAATCGTTCTTATTGTGCATGAATTGTGTATGAATGTGTAAAATATGGCAAATAAAGCGATATGATTCCTCGTCAGAGTTGGCTGCATTCGTGTGGACGTTTGAAGCAGAAATAGAACCGTAAAAAAAGCACACAAAGGGTCACAGTGGCAAGCAGACGGGAACTTTTCTACAAATGAAGGAAAATTTATTATGAAAATATTTCTTGAATGAAAACGTAGTCCAACGAGATAAAAAAACTATTGTTAGGCATTCATTGTTCACACTGAATCACGATGGTTCCAGACGATACGCATACACAAATTGCAGAAGATACGCAGAAACACAGTAGGTCGTGTGCAGAAACTTGCAGACGGCAGATAGCTGCAGTAGTCAGCTCTAATAGTGGCCGCGTGCAGTTTTTTTTTTTTAGATGAGCTGACACCTCAAATGTAAGTATGGTGTATTGCTGCGTGCCATATTGCAAATCGGAACAAGGCAAACAAAGTAAAGTAAGTTTTCACGAGTTTCCTGCCACAGACATACGGGAAGAATGGATCGAGGCAATTGGAAGAAAAGGTGAGTCTTGTGTTTTTGAGAGTCGTTTCAATTCAGAACGAGTTGCAAGCTAGCAAGAAGCACCAGGGTGCTTTAGTAAACTTTATTTCCGTGTGTTATGCTAATTCACTGAGCTAAAAAACATGAAAGCTTTTTTAAAGTACCGCGGCTAATATGGCAGGCTCCACAAATAGTGCCAAGAAATTTAAATATAGCACACAAGAAAAAAGTAAATATACGAAATCTGTAAATTATGTAAAAATGCGTAGCGGTGGGTTGCGAGGGGTTCGAGCACCCTTCCCGAAGGCTGCCTCAACAAATGCCGCCGAAATCCATAAAAAAATTAATGATATGAAATATTTACGTGCTGCCTCCACAGTTTGTCTCTCTGTGTGTGTGTGTGTGTGTGTGTGTGTGTGTGTGTGTGTGTGTGTGTGTGTGTGTGTGTGTGTGTGTGTGTGTGTGTGTGTGTGTGTGTTTAGCGATGGACAACTCTTGAACACTGGGTGTCACTGAAGTTAGCGACCGAATTTGGTCAAATGTATTTCTCATCTCAAACCTCTATCTTCCCATACAGCTTTGTTCGTTTCTGTATAAGCTTACTTAAGGTAATTAGAAACGTTACGCCGGTAACGAAATGTGGCGATTAACTGTTCACTCTATATAGGGCTGGCAGGCGGTCGGGTATAATGACATAATTGAAGTCCTTCGTGCAATGAGCCCATCGGCTCTGTGAGGGTTAAGAGACCCAGCCGGTGAAACCGAAATGAGGAACCTGGAATAATCAGCGACAGATACTCTATTTATGTGCGTGCTGCATCTGAGATTACATCATGCATGACAAAGATTCGTTTTGGAGAATGCAAAAGAACAAAAACCACTGAAGTCATCGTCGTCAACGGCGGAGTCATTGTACAGGTTAGAGGTTTGCGCTCTAAACCAAGACCAAGGCGCTCAAGTGCGCCTCGGTTTCGGCTCTGTCGTATTGGGTCGCGCTTCGTTACTGAGCAGCCATTAGGAAATTCAGCTTTGTTATGAAACCTTGTATAGCCAATGAGCTCTTCGAATAAAGGGCTTCAAGTATGCCACTGGACTCGACCACGTACCATCACTAAACATCAATCGACGAATGTAGTCATCTAAAAAGACATTTACAAAGGCTGCGAGAAAATATGAAAATGCACTAAATGGGTATACAGGTACTTCCCCAGAATAAAATCGTGGCTATGCTTTTTCTTAACCTCCCCATTTGGCTTGTTACATTTTGGAAAAATTAATTACAAAAAAGGTGTTATGGACTGTTATTTTGCAATCTTGCTAGCCATGCGTATACGCCTTTACCTTTGATGAAGGTTCAGGAAAGCATCGCTGGGAGCCCAGCGACCGGTCGAAGGTATGCAGCCTGCATTTTACCGCTGAAGATTACAGAACAGTGACGAAAAGGAAGATGTTGAAGCCCACAGCCGTGCCTTCCTTATTTCCCGCTTCTCCTGATCCACGTGGGCAAGATCCAATGCCGCGGAAAAAGCGGCTAAAACGAACGCAGGGGGAAACAACGCTGGCACCCATACAAGTAAAAATACTGTAAGTAAAACTTGAAGTCTAACACAACAACGGATAAGAATAATGTTAGCAGTATTCCCTTATGCGTTTAGCGGGACAATATATCTGTCATGCTTCGCTATTTTTTCGGCTTAACAGGGGAACGTCCAACGCAGATTCTTCTCAAGAAGAGCGAGCATCAGCGGAGCCTGGGGAAGTATATAGTTCTGAAAACCCAATTGAAACTGCACAAGAGGCCGAGTGGTTGCATTTTCCATCAAGTCAGGACAACATGGAGGACTGTAGTTCAGTTATACAAGGGGAACACCAGAAGAGGCCAGTGCGGCGCTCCATGACGTCGCAAACGTCGATCGGTTTGAAGAAGATGCGCTCCCTGGTCGCGGCAACTAAGACGTTGCGGCGGAAGTGCAGCAGGCTGAAAGAAATGAACAGTAATTTGCATTCACAGCTAGAGAAGCTAAAGAAAGATTTTTTCGAGATGAAAGCCCTCGCCGAGGCGAATGGCGCTCTAACGCTGCAGGTACGCAGTTACGTCAGTGGACGAATGTTATATTAATCCTTTTATATTCGCACTTAATTTTAAATGACTCTGAACATAATAACAATTTAGGAGTAAGTCAATTCTATCAACATCACCCGTACTACGAGAGGACGTCCGGTGAGCGAAGGAATTCTCGAAACTATAAGAGATTGTAAAGGTGGCGATGCTACCCTTAAGTTCTCGCGCATCGGCTAGCAGTGACGTCATACTTTGACGGCCTCAGGTAATGTCTAAGACTGCTGTGTTAGTAGATGCAAGGTCTGAAGTAGCAAGTTTCAAAGAAATGTTCTCAGCCAATGCGGCCAAGTACACAAGGAGCGACGCAACATAAAGCGACGTGCACGTGTCGAAGATTATTCGCCAAACTCAGAACATTAAACCTAGTCTTAATTTTTTCTGTTCTAATAGTCGTATGATCGGAACAGGAACGATAGAGAATTATCAGGTACTCATTTATCAGTCTATTAACTTAGTGTCCCTATACTTTTTTGTAAGAAACGTCAGAAAGGGGAGGATGGAAGCTTGCAGTAAAAAACCTGTGAACAGGGGTTGTTCCCATTCTTTAATCGCTGTTTACACACACACAAACACTGAAAATAATCATGAACCAACTCGCTTAATCAGTAGTTTTAGCAAAGTTGTTTCGAGGCGGCGTTTCGACAAGCAGGCTTGTTTTCTGAAAGACTGAAATACAATTATAGCCTTAAGGATGACAAGTCCGCTGTCATGATGTCTGCTCGAGAGAAACTCTGTTTATAGATTTTCTTCTTCATATAAATTTACGTGACATTTTAGTGTACGCCGATGCTGGCAATCTTTCTGGTCATACGAAGGTGTAGGCCTGACATAAGGACACGGAATAAAAGAAGGTTGGTGGGTAAGCGCGCACATGAGCAAGTGTTTAAGATACGAAGGTCGGTGTGTACCCCCTTGCGTGATTGGCGCACCCCGAGTTTATTCCTTTATCCTGCGAACAACGAGTTCAAATTTCTGTCGTCGCAAACAATTAGGGACATTGGACTGACAACTGGAAAGACAGTAATTTGCAAGCTGTGTTGTGTTGGTGCTATGGGCCGATCGGTTTATGCTCGTACAGGAAGCCACGCTTGACGCACATGTGATGTCTGCCTTATAAACTTGAGCGAGCAGCATTGCATTCAAAAAGGAAGGAATGGTTTGGAAAGTGTAAGTGAACAGTTTCCGCTAGTCCGTATGTGTGAGTCGGTGGCCGGTTACTGAACATGACGCAAGTCTGAAGTTGCGCAATTCATTAATGTAGCATAGCTGCAATTGAATGTCCACGTGGTGACATGAAACATCTATTATTGTCTTAAGAGTAAACGCATATCTTTTCTCGCGATTATGAATTGTTGAATAAGGAATGATGCCAAATGCAAGGTTTCGACAATCAGGTGCACTATTCTTTGTCAGGACAGCAACAGCCTCCTTTAGTAGCGTGTGTGTGAACGTTTGCTCACTCTCCCACAACATCTAAACTTGTCTTGACAAGGGCAAGTCCAGTACGTAAATGTCGAATTGTTGGATGCGCCGGCATTCCCTGCTCTACGATGTTTCAGCGGGTCAAGCTTCCATTCTCCCCTGCACTTCCGCTTTCTTCCAGTATGTTATCTTGCGCGTGATTTACGCATTTCAACTGCCCTTTCATCATCAGGAAATGCTGGACGAGAACGACAAGAAGGCTGAATTTTTGAAGGAGCAATTGCAATGCCTGCGTGAGAAAAATCACCGTTGGAAAGAGGTGACCATCAGGCAGGCCATAATGTGGCAAGCTAAATCACCCTGCGGGTACGAAATGTTGCGGAGGTCTGGGTGCCTCACCCTTCCAAGTCGCATGACACTGAAGCGTTACATTGGCTACTGTACTGGAGCAGTTGTTTCGTCGCTAATGAAGCAAAGGCTGCACACGGAAAGCACACACTTGTCCGAACGGGTACGTTACTTCGATCAGAATTATTTACAATATGCACGCGAATAACGAAGGAAGCAGCGCACGCGGCAGTGTTTGACTGATCAAAATACATGCTAGTATAGCCGAATGAAAAGTGATTTAAAGTGAATAAACAGGGACCAGACCTGTGGCAAGGATTACTCGAACGTAAGATGTATTGTTTAAGAGTATACGGCAGTGCGCTATGTTTGCTCTAAACCCTAATCATTTCTGTTAAATTATGGGTCATGTACGGAACAACAAAGAAGGTTATTTATATAATTAACTGTCTCCGCCGATATATAACGCATGTCTGTTAACAGTGAATTCCCCCCCCCCCCCCATTTTTTTTGTTAGGAAAAAATGGGCTCTTTGATTGTGGATGAAATGTCTTTAAAGCAAGCACTGACGTACGAAAAAAAAGGAGACAAAGTCCATGGCCTAGTCGAAATGGGAGGCCTAGAAAAAGAAGTGGGCATTCAGAACGAGCTGGCCACACACCTTCTCGCCTTTGTATTTGTAGGCTTATCAACGCACTACACGTAAGTGAATCATCACTTTGTCTATCACTATACGTTTCGCTGTGACTGAAAGACTAACCCCACCTATAGATATAAAAAGAAAACGTTGTCTTTAATTAACCAATGATGTGCTATTCCGCGACCAGGGCTGAAAGTCTGGGGAGGGGCAGGGGGAGTCGTCTTCTATTTTTTAAGGAGGGCTCCCCCCCCCCCTTTCCCCCGGCAAGTCAACTTTAGCATTGTGCACTTATTTGACAAGCACTCGAGATGAGCAATTGGCTCTCCTCCTCTCTCCAACGGAGTGAGATTTTAAGCCCAGCTGACACCGACGCTACAGAATACTGCTAATTTTTATCTTTTTCAGGCTACCCGTGGGATATTATTTCACGCAGTCAGTAAAAGGAGACCACCTGCATCAACTAACACTTGAAGTAATTAAGTCCATCGAAGAAGCAGGATTCCAAGTGGTCCGACTTGTAGCTGACAACCACGCTTCGAACAAAAAGATGTTCACCATGTTAGGGAATGGTCGTATGATGCCAGTTGTGCCGTAAGTTGCTAAGTATATATTTTTGCTCTCAGCTCGCATTAAGCTGTGCGCAATGCCTAGTGTAAATATTTTTTTATATGTATTCGCAGTGTGCCCTCAATGTATGCATGGATCGAATCCCAGCTGCGGCTGCTGCTTTTCCGATGGAGGCGGAAATGTTGTAGGCCCGCGTTCTCAGATTTGGGTGCACGTTAAAGAACCCCAGGTGGTCGAAATTTCCGGAGCCCTCCACTACGGCGTCTCTCAAAATCATATGGTGGTTTTGGGACGTTAAACCCCACATATCTATCAATCAATGTATGCACGCGCATGCATGCCGTGTTTGAGTGAAAAAAAAAACAAAAGACTTGGTCGCACAAAAAAAAAAGCCTGTATCAGCATCAGAGCCCCCCCCCCCCCCTTCTTTTTTTTTAATCAGCGCTGCCATATAAGAAAGCCGTGTCCATAACAAGATTGCTATCAACAGTACAATCGCTGTAAATAGCCCGTCTTTACAAATCAATTGACGTTACGCGTTTGCGTAATGTATGCGCACCTGCATGCGACTGTATGAATGGGTGAGTATACTTAAAGTTTCGGAAGATTTAAGGTGTAGGTAATCTCAATAAAACACACACACAGACCTGCAGGATCATGGCATGAGTGGAGAAATTTTATAATAAGGTAATAATTAACAACGCACACGTCCTTCGAATGGCTAACATTTACATTACTTTGGTAAAAAACAGAAAACCGTATATGCAACTAATTATTCACACCGCAAACGCCGCCTTTCTCCAATTTATTTATTCATTTTTTTTTGTTGTTGTTGCAGACATCCAATGGATATGAATCGGAGGCTCTTCCTTTCTTTTGACCACTGCCACATCCTGAAAAATCTCCGCAACCAGATGTTGTCCACCAAACGCGTTCTGTTCAACAATGGGCATTACTACAGCCCCACGTATTTGAGAAAGTTGCTGGACATAACAGAAAAACAGTCGTCGTTCAAGCTTGTTCGGAACCTTACGCAGAAGCACGTTTACCCGACGAACTTCGAGAAATTAAGCGTGAAGAGGGCCGTTGAAGTGTTCTCTCCACAGGCATGTATAAGAAAAGGTGTAAACCCATTTAGCGTTAGTGTCACACACTCCCAGATTCTCTGTATTCCTTGTAGACATCACAATGCGTGACGCACACAGGTCATGCAGGAAATGCCTTTTCGTTAGCTGTAAATTATGTATGCTTCCTGCAACCTGTATTACACAAAAAAATACATCTAATTGAGCTAGAATCATGCTCGCAGTTTTCTATCAGTAGTGACGTTTATACTTCTCAAATTCTTTGGCGCGCTCGGGCAAACTTTTATGCGCTAATATTACGCCACAACTCATTTTACATCATATTACGTCAAGTGAATGTTCATGCAGAAGCAGAAAAAATTTTGCAGCTTTTCGTTCAAATGAAGCAGTACAAAAACTGCCTTTTAATAGTAATTCACCGCAAACGATACGTGAATATTCATGTTAGTTTCTGGTTTATTTGTTTGTAGAACCCAAACGGAAGCAAATGGTGAAAATGTAATTCAATACGTATATAACTGCTAACATATTTATCAGTATGGTCACATAAAAACATGCACATGAGCTGCTGCTACTGCTGCTGCTAACAGCGCATGGTTATCTGAACATACAATTTCCCTTTCTTAACGAATGTACCTGCGCGTATTGCTTACCACACAATAATTACGTATCATTAGAGCTTCTATAAATATATGTTCACTAACACAAACTCACTTAAAAGTGCACGTTATTGATGACTGCAGTGCCACTTGTAACTCGTCTCACTTGCTGTATACGAACGTCCAAGCTTAGAAACCTCTCTCTAAATAATTCCGATCATTTTTAATATGTCGCGTCTCCTTGGTTTCTAGGTGACATCGGCCTTACGATACCTCTTACAATACGGCCGCAGATTTGGCATTTTCGGGTTTGAAGACTGCCTGCCAACCATCGAGCTGATGGAAATGATATTTAAATGGTTCACCATACACAACATAAGAAATACAACCTTCCACGTAGTAAGCCGGGACCAAAACAGGATGCCGTTCAGTTCCCCAGATGATGACAGGTACATTCCATTTATCCCGCTAGGTTTCATATTTTCTACAATAAACTGCTTTATTTTCAGGTTGATATGGCTGGAGCAGGAATTTCTGCCCTTTTTCGCAGCATGGAAAGCCGCGGCACCACATAAGAGGGCATTCATATCTCTTGAAACATACGAAGCTCTCCAACTGACCACAATGTCCACAGTACAGTGCACACAATTTCTCATCCGTTCAGGTTTCCTATACGTGTTGACTGCCAAATTCTCCAGTGACCCTGTCGAAGCACTTTTTTCCACCATCAGACAGCTTCAAGGAAGCAACGATCAGACAGACGCCCGTGCTGCGCTTTCATCACTGCAGAAAGTCCTCGTGATGGGAATGATGCACTCATCACCAAGCGGCAGTACAGAGCAAACAACGTCTCCTCTTGGATCGCCCAGTGCAAGGCAGGCGTCGTGCTCCACAGCAGTAAAGCAAGCCGGACAACCTCTGGAAATGCACTCGCTAGTAAACCAGAATCAAGGGTCGTCAGGCGAGTGCGCGGCATCGACATCTGCTACTATAACCCAGACGATGCGGCCACATCTAGAAGCCCTGCAGACTTGCCGTGGTGCGCTTTTCATATCTCGTTGATTCCGTGTAATGGAATGATTTACATTATTTAAAAATTATTACACACCGTCCAACAATTCCCCACTATACGATATTATGCATATATTATAAACTCTGCGCTGCTTACTGTGTTACATGCAAGCCGCGTGAGGCAGCGTTTGCGTCAGTGCACGATGTAGATGAAAACATGCTTCTCAATCAGTTATACTGTGTATGTATGTAACGATAAGTCCATGGTACAAGCAGGTACTATGGCTTACATTTAAAAATATAACATGCTTTCACCAGGCGCCCACACAACTCGACTAACCGACGTCCCTTTCCCGCAATCGGGGAAGAAATTTTCGGCGGTTTTGAATCGCTGTCATAACTGGCACACAGATGATGGCATGGCTCGTTTGCGTTCGCCTTACTCTCTTGAGATGCTGTCCCTTCCTAATCCCGTCGTCTTTCTCTTGCTTCTTCTCCTAGATTTTTTTTTATTTTTAAACGTTTCTCCCTCAGTTTTTTTTATGTTGTTGTTTATACTATTCTCCGGACTTCTTCCCTCCTGTCGTGACAAGCTATAAATCGACGCGGAAAATGTGTAAATATTATTATACCTTGAAAAAGACGGGGCTCTCCCGACGCAAACGTCGGCTGAATGAACAGTTATCTTGATGATATGTGGGGTTTAACGTTCCAAAACCACCATATTATTATGAGAGACACCGTAGTGAAGGGCTCCAGAAATTTCGACCACCTGGGGTTCTTTAACGTGCGCCCAAATCTGAGAACGCGGGCCTACGGCATTTTCACCTCCATCGAAAGTGCAGCCGCCGAAGCCGGGATTCGGTCCCGCGACCTGCGGGTCAGCAGCCGAGTACCTTAGCCACTAGACCACCGCGGTGGGGCAACAGTTGTTATCTGAAAGCGCATTAACATCCATATATATATATATATATATATATATATATATATATATATATATATATATATATATATATATATATATATATATATATATATATATATATATATATATATATATATATATATATATATATATATTTCTCATATTTTGTATACGGACACGTGTCGGTTTAATCATGCATGCTTATCTATATACTGATAAAATTCTTGCACACTTTTCATTTCTACCTTCCCACAGGTGCCCCACAGCCAGGCATAAGGGCCAGCACGCTTGGCCTTATAGCGGGCTTCCTGGTGAAAGCAGCTGAGGATTGCATTACTTGCGACGACTGCATCGGCAAAATCAAGGCTCCCAGCTCATCTGGACCAGCTACTGCTGTGATATTTAATTTAGACAGGGGAGGGCTTTCATACCCAACGATCTCATTTCTTTCCTTTGTGAGCACTCTAGAAAGGGCCGCGGAAGCATTTGCGCCATTGGCCATTTCCAAAAAGAGGCCGATGGCACTTTTTGTGCAAACTGTGCTACCTGCAGTGGCCTTGAACCCTCTTTTCAGCCATAAAGGCGCTACTAGCGAGCACCGAGAAGCCATGGCGCGGCTAGTGTTGCAAAAATTTAGCCGTCCTTTCTTCTCAAACTACGTGCGGGACAAAACAGCCAAAGAAGGAAAGAGAAAGAGAATAGCCGAAAAGCCAAAATCTCGCAAGATTTTAAAAGTTTAGTTGCATGCCTCCATTGTATCATGTACGCGCCCAGAACCTTGCTAGCACATTTTATTGAACTATGACCCAAATGCACGCAGCTCTGTACGCGTACATATGTTTTTCTTTATTGCAGACACAAGCCGTCACTGTGTGCCAGCAAGTAGGATATTCTTCGAAAGTGCAGAAACTTTGTTTGAAACATCAGCTTTAACTGGCATATTGTGGCACGCATAAGTAAAGCGACAAATGTGTTTTGTTTCATTTTGAAGTGCTGTAACATTGCTCGAATCACACGCATACACTCGCCAAATTCTTTTAGCAGAAACCTTGATATCACTTTGAGGGATCTGCTTTTCATTGACAAACGAGTATAATGGCACATTTTCAGCATGTGTACGCGCCCCAACTGCGGGTGTCGCCCTTGGGCGCTATCAATCAAACATAACCACTAGTACAACAAAGGCGGTACTATTCCGCCCTAAAAATAAGTCTGTTAATGAAAACATACATTTCAAGTATGGCGATACTATTATTGAGTTAGTAAATTGTATAAAAATTCTTGGAGTTACATTTTCGAGCAATATGCTTTGAAACGATCGCATTTACAGTGTGCTGGGTCAGTTATCTCGCGTAGAGGGCACGGTGTACAGTGGCAAAACTGTTCTACTATACAAGGTAAAATTCTTACTTTATAAATGACTGTTCTGTTGGCATCTTGCTTATTGTTTCTTGGTATGAAGGACTACGACTAACACGCGCTTACAAAAACTGTACCTGATGCAAAAGACGTATATTAGAATAATTTTTTACTGGTCGTATGATGCTCGCAGAAGTGAATTGTTTCAACAGGCTGGAATACCACCCCTACATCGTCTCTACGATTTTAAGTTAGCATTGGTGGTCAGGCGTCAATTTCAAGAAAGTCGACATTATTTGTACGACCTCTCGAAACTGCAGCCAAATAATTTGTTCGAAACATGACATAAAGAAACATGGAAAATAAAAACTTCGAGAACAAACTACTCCACAGATAGGTTGTTCTACACAGTTTCTACGTTAATTGATAAATATGTGAAAGCTGGCATAGATTTCTTACTCTGTACCCGAACTCAATTGCACGATATACACATGTATAGTTTTCAAGATTTCTTTGCAGTTGCTACATTGTTATCATGGTTGCTATTTTTATTTTTAGAATTTGAACTTGATATTTTTGTAATTGTTGCTTAGATAACATTGCTAACTGTTTGCCAGTGCTGTCGTGCTAAAGGCGTCTGTGGGCCTATGTCAAGCTGCCTCTTTCGAAGAGCAGCTTTTACCTGCCGCTGTCCTTCATCAAACTATTGATGAAAAATAAAACATTATTATTATTATTATTATTATTATTATTATTATTATTATTATTATTATTATTATTATTATTATTATTATTATTATTATTAACTATGCTCGACAAGATGATGATAATGATGACGATAAAAACTTTATTGGGGTCGCAATGTGTTGCCCTCGATAGGCACATCACTGCCTTTACCATATCGTCTCATCGCACGGACATATAAAATCATAGAAACGCGCATCGGCCAGCGCTCCCCGTTCCAGCAGACAAACTCCCGTAGCGAAATTTGACGCACAATTTTTGTTGTGTAGGTCACAGTAAGAGTTAAAGCTTCAATTCCTGTGTCTCTCCTTGATATGCGTCCGTGGGCGTATGTGCATTATTCTCTTCTATCAATTGACTACAAGTGTAACACCTGTCCAGGGCGAGTGTCCAAGGTAAGTGCTCAACAGGGGCACTGCGTTTCACCTGACGCGTCCTAAACAACCTAAAATCAGTTTGATATTCTATTACCAATGAGTACATTATTAGTCAAAAGCTTTATGAATACTAAATTGAAGTTTTTTTAGGCTGGAATGGCAAAAACAACCATGCAGCAAGACATTTCTACGCAAATATACAGCTTTAGAAGTCAATCAACCAGTATAGCCTAACTACTAAAATGTAACACATAGCACACGTTAGCCTTTTCAGCAAAAAACAATCACACGTATAGGCAGTTTGTCACAGAAGCAGACGCATGGTATCAGTCCGTCGCCCTCCTGCCGGCCGCACAGTAGCAGACGAACAGGTTATAGGTAGCGCCACCTACGGCGAGCGATTGAACGAGAGCGGGGACACGCGCTCCCATAGGAACCCCGCTATCTGAACAGGTCAGGAGTGTAGTAGGTCATGGGACGGAGCAGAGGTAGGCACACCGCCGGAGGGATGGCGCGCCGGCGTTCCTTGCAAGGCTGGGGAATGGTGGCCCGCTGTGGCGTCTCGTTGTTGTTGAGACGCAGACTTCGATTTCCCATTTTGCGACGAAGCAGGACGTTTCATTCGGTGCCTAGCTCAAATTTCGTCCGAATTGGACGATTGGGGGATTACGACGTCCCCCACCTCCTGGTCATCTTGATTTAGCCTAGCCGTCCGGCCCCCCATCCTAATTATCATTGGTCTCTTTTATAGAGTACAGTTTTATTTGCCGGTGTTTCAATATGCAGCTCTTCTGAATTGTTTCGGCCATGAAGACCCAGGTAGCTATTGCAACTCCTTTCGGAGTCGCCACCGCTTGTACCAGCGCGTCTGCCTTCGCCGACGACGGTGTCTGTGTCGTCGCCGTCCATGCTAGAGTCTCCAGCGATGGACAAGAAAAATTCTGCCCGCTCTTCGTCATCGGCACCCAAGGGCAATGCCAACAGTGACGCCAAGAGTAAGCAAGGTGGGGGCTCGCCCGCTACGCACTGCACTTATCGCGTGACGGCTAACTGCGCACTCCCTTTGAGCGCTTGACGTCTGGCGCCTTTTGACTCTTGCAGTCTCGTGAGCGACGATCGACCGTCTGGTCGCGTCGCTTGCCCACATACCGCAAAGCAGTGCCAAGTTTCGGCATACTACCACTTGCGCGGCTTGCGAAACGCAACTCGTAGGCCTAACCCAGTGCTTGTTTTCCCGGTGAATACAGAATTTTTCTTTAGTTTCAGTTCCTTGCGCTGCATCGTCTGCCGATGTCAGTGGACACAGCTTTCGTAGTTGAACGCACTGACCATTAAAAACAATGGAAATAGGTTTGCTGTCTTACGCTTCAGTAAAATGTCGCTCTTGCCAGCGGCGCTCTGTTGCTCAATGCACGGGCCGATTTCGGTTGTCCTTATTCGCAACCAAAAAGTACTAGCTAACAACAGTAAGGAACCTGCAGTGCGACAGATACTCGGCCGTCCGTCTGATAAGTAAAAGTTGCTATGTCATTACCGCCGTGATCACTAGGATGATTATCGTTCTGCGCTCGAGCGCGACCATTTCAAGAATCAGCTGTTGCGACCGCCCCAGCCCGAAATACGTTGTTGGTGTTGCCTTGCTAGCACCTCGTTAGTGCTTCCGTTCACGTAGTTCAGTTAGGTATGGTAGCTACTGAGATGTTTGTGTAGCTCTAGTTGTTGTTTTTCCCCTGATGAAAACTGTGATCACGTTCAGACGTTAGCGTCCGTTGGTTAAAGTCGTCGCTGTCGATAAGCGATGCAAAGTGAACGTGAATGTCGATATTATCAACGCAGTTTTCAGAGTGCTGATAACGACGCTATTTGCGAAGTTTTTTTTTTTTTTTTCGTAGTAAGCATTTTTTATTCCTTGTAAACATGCTCAGGATAAGTATTCTGTCGATTCTGACGAATATAGTGGTCCGACTCTGATGTCTGCTGGTGCTAGAGCTGATAGCAGTGCACGAGCTTTTTTGTGCTTATTGGTAGGCAGGGGTAGTGGTAGTGCTGATGAAGTTTGTGCATCATACGCAAAAAAAAAAAAAAAACTGATGCGGCCAAGGGTCTTGTTCGTGTATTCTGTTAATTGCGAGGACAACTGTATCGAGGATGCTTCCGACCGCACATCCACCAAAAGGCTAGAGGCGACAGCGTTGCATTCATATTTCATCTTTTGGAAGGCAGGAAATTATAGCATGTCCCTTTTCAGCCCCGGTGTGTACGAATGTATACGCCAACTTCAATGTCACGTCACTCACGGCGTGTTGAAGCGAATGGCTTGAAAGTCAGTGTGCACATTCGTGCAGGCCTACTGAGTGGACAACAGGCAATTACTGAACTCTGTTATGCTGTGTATTGCTTGTCAATGATTGTTCGACGCGACACATACTAGGACCAGCATGAAAAGTATCTTTGTCTTTCCTTGAAACAAGTACAGCCAAACAAAAAACAAATTGCGCTACATTCCGGGCCTAATAGTTAATTCTCTTTGTGAAAGTTCTGAAGCTGACTGGGGGCTCAATAATTAGATGTCCAGTTATACACTCATTAACCTTAATTACTAAAACTCGCACAAAACAATGTTTTTATTTGTTTCATTACTTGGAATGTAATACTGAGTGCCTTAGAATTACGCCATGCGACAGCTCATCATAATTTGTGACCGAAGGTGATATAATAGTACAGCTCATCATAATTTGTTACCGAAGGGGATGCAATTACATAGCTTCTATAAA